>NW_027266287.1:607500-860000 GCF_022045235.1 Haliotis cracherodii
GCAAGTGAGGCAACTGAAACAGCGTTTGAGTAAGTGAGGCAACTGAAACAGCGTTTGAGTAAGTGAGGCAACTGAAACAGCGTTACAGAGCAAGTGAGGCAACTGAAACAGCGTTACAGAGCAAGTGAGGCAACTGAAACAGCGTTACAGAGCAAGTGAGGCAACTGAAACAGCGTTTGAGTAAGTGAGGCAACTGAAACAGCGTTACAGAGCAAGTGAGGCAACTGAAACAGCGTTACAGAGCAAGTGAGGCAACTGAAACAGCGTTACAGAGCAAGTGAGGCAACTGAAACAGCGTTACAGAGCAAGTGAGGCAACTGAAACAGCGTTTGAGTAAGTGAGGCAACTAAAACAGCGTTACAGAGTACGTGAGGCAACTGAAACAGCGTTACAGAGTACGTGAGGCAACTGAAACAGCGTTACAGAGCAAGTGAGGCAACTGAAACAGCGTTACAGAGCAAGTGAGGCAACTGAAACAGCGTTTGAGTAAGTGAGGCAACTGAAACAGCGTTACAGAGCAAGTGAGGCAACTGAAACAGCGTTACAGAGCAAGTGAGGCAACTGAAACAGCGTTACAGAGCAAGTGAGGCAACTGAAACAGCGTTACAGAGCAAGTGAGGCAACTGAAACAGCGTTTGAGTAAGTGAGGCAACTGAAACAGCGTTACAGAGCAAGTGAGGCAACTGAAACAGCGTTACAGAGCAAGTGAGGCAACTGAAACAGCATTACAGAGCAAGTGAGGCAACTGAAACAGCGTTACAGAGCAAGTGAGGCAACTGAAACAGCGTTACAGAGCAAGTGAGGCAACTGAAACAGCGTTACAGAGCAAGTGAGGCAACTGAAACAGCGTTACAGAGCAAGTGAGGCAACTGAAACAGCGTTACAGAGCAAGTGAGGCAACTGAAACAGCGTTTGAGTAAGTGAGGCAACTGAAACAGCGTTACAGAGCAAGTGAGGCAACTGAAACAGCGTTACAGAGCAAGTGAGGCAACTGAAACAGCGTTACAGAGCAAGTGAGGCAACTGAAACAGCGTTTGAGTAAGTGAGGCAACTGAAACAGCGTTACAGAGCAAGTGAGGCAACTGAAACAGCGTTACAGAGCAAGTGAGGCAACTGAAACAGCGTTACAGAGCAAGTGAGGCAACTGAAACAGCGTTACAGAGCAAGTGAGGCAACTGAAACAGCGTTACAGAGTACGTGAGGCAACTGAAACAGCGTTACAGAGTACGTGAGGCAACTGAAACAGCGTTACAGAGTACGTGAGGCAACTGAAACAGCGTTACAGAGCAAGTGAGGCAACTGAAACAGCGTTACAGAGCAAGTGAGGCAACTGAAACAGCGTTTGAGTAAGTGAGGCAACTGAAACAGCGTTACAGAGCAAGTGAGGCAACTGAAACAGCGTTACAGAGCAAGTGAGGCAACTGAAACAGCGTTACAGAGCAAGTGAGGCAACTGAAACAGCGTTACAGAGCAAGTGAGGCAACTGAAACAGCGTTTGAGTAAGTGAGGCAACTGAAACAGCGTTACAGAGCAAGTGAGGCAACTGAAACAGCGTTACAGAGCAAGTGAGGCAACTGAAACAGCATTACAGAGCAAGTGAGGCAACTGAAACAGCGTTACAGAGCAAGTGAGGCCACTGAAACAGCATTACAGAGCAAGTGAGGCAACTGAAACAGCGTTACAGAGCAAGTGAGGCAACTGAAACAGCGTTACAGAGCAAGTGAGGCAACTGAAACAGCGTTACAGAGCAAGTGAGGCAACTGAAACAGCGTTACAGAGCAAGTGAGGCAACTGAAACAGCGTTACAGAGCAAGTGAGGCAACTGAAACAGCGTTACAGAGTACGTGAGGCAACTGAAACAGCGTTACAGAGTACGTGAGGCAACTGAAACAGCGTTTGAGTAAGTGAGGCAACTGAAACAGCGTTACAGAGTACGTGAGGCAACTGAAACAGCGTTACAGAGTACGTGAGGCAACTGAAACAGCGTTACAGAGTACGTGAGGCAACTGAAACAGCGTTACAGAGTACGTGAGGCAACTGAAACAGCGTTACAGAGTACGTGAGGCAACTGAAACAGCGTTTGAGTAAGTGAGGCAACTGAAACAGCGTTACAGAGCAAGTGAGGCAACTGAAACAGCGTTACAGAGCAAGTGAGGCAACTGAAACAGCATTACAGAGCAAGTGAGGCAACTGAAACAGCGTTACAGAGCAAGTGAGGCAACTGAAACAGCGTTACAGAGCAAGTGAGGCAACTGAAACAGCGTTACAGAGCAAGTGAGGCAACTGAAACAGCGTTACAGAGCAAGTGAGGCAACTGAAACAGCGTTTGAGTAAGTGAGGCAACTGAAACAGCGTTACAGAGTACGTGAGGCAACTGAAACAGCGTTACAGAGTACGTGAGGCAACTGAAACAGCGTTTGAGTAAGTGAGGCAACTGAAACAGCGTTACAGAGTACGTGAGGCAACTGAAACAGCGTTACAGAGTACGTGAGGCAACTGAAACAGCGTTACAGAGTACGTGAGGCAACTGAAACAGCGTTACAGAGTACGTGAGGCAACTGAAACAGCGTTACAGAGTACGTGAGGCAACTGAAACAGCGTTACAGAGTACGTGAGGCAACTGAAACAGCGTTTGAGTAAGTGAGGCAACTGAAACAGCGTTACAGAGCAAGTGAGGCAACTGAAACAGCGTTACAGAGCAAGTGAGGCAACTGAAACAGCATTACAGAGCAAGTGAGGCAACTGAAACAGCGTTACAGAGCAAGTGAGGCAACTGAAACAGCGTTACAGAGCAAGTGAGGCAACTGAAACAGCGTTACAGAGCAAGTGAGGCAACTGAAACAGCGTTACAGAGCAAGTGAGGCAACTGAAACAGCGTTACAGAGCAAGTGAGGCAACTGAAACAGCATTACAGAGCAAGTGAGGCAACTGAAACAGCGTTACAGAGCAAGTGAGGCAACTGAAACAGCGTTACAGAGCAAGTGAGGCAACTGAAACAGCGTTACAGAGCAAGTGAGGCAACTGAAACAGCGTTACAGAGCAAGTGAGGCAACTGAAACAGCGTTACAGAGCAAGTGAGGCAACTGAAACAGCGTTTGAGTAAGTGAGGCAACTGAAACAGCGTTACAGAGTACGTGAGGCAACTGAAACAGCGTTACAGAGTACGTGAGGCAACTGAAACAGCGTTTGAGTAAGTGAGGCAACTGAAACAGCGTTACAGAGTACGTGAGGTAACTGAAAGAAAAGGCAAGGGGAAGAAGAAGGCTGGAAATGGGTCAATGAGGATAACAGAAGAAATAATAGAAAATGAATGAAAGATGGATGAAGTGAAAGAGTTAGCGGGAGAAAGGGTATAAAGACATTGTAGAATGAGTATGGTTTTACGCCGCTTTTAGCAATATTCCAGCAATATCACGGCGGGGGACACCAGAAATGGGCTTCACACATTGTACCCATGTCGGGAATCGAACCGGGTCTTCGGTGTGACGAGCGAACGCTTTAACCACTAGGCTACCCGACCGCCCCGCAGGTAGTAGACGTTTACCACAGTCGACGTGAAACCCACGAGTACGGGTATAGTTTGTGCACAGCCAACATTTATAATCATAATAAACCTTGAATGACTTAGTTGACAGATTGAAATACACACAAACTGTAATCATAGAAATCTACAGGAACTCACTTCCATCTGTCGTCTTTATCATTGCTGACGTCAACTTCATCGCCTCCAGCAACCTTCCAGAAACTGTCCTCTCTGACCTTCACGTCATTGGCGTTATCGTTCATATCTCCGTCCCTGCCCGCAAGGTGAATCACACGACCTTCACCTTCAATGGTAAAACAAACGTGGAAGACTTCACTGAATGATTGTCGCCGCAGTGAACAATATTCCAGCTATATCAAGACAGACCAGTGACATCATCATAATGATCATGATCATAATCATAATCCACAGTTTTCTTAAACGAGATGTGGAACATAATATCAATGTCAATGTTAATTTTGTTGGTGGTTCTGTACTGCTACAGCAGGGCCCACTTGCACAAAGCGGTCTTAGCGCTATGACTATTGTAAGCCTATGTTAAAGCATGGGAGTTAGGATCATCTTAGCGCTTAGATCGCTTTGTGCAAGTGGGCCCAGGTGTCATCCAAGCGAAGTGCCATCAAATCGGGCCAGAATCAGTTTTTAAAGGAGAGGCTATCTGAACGACCACTGCATCGAGTTTATGTAGTGTGTTGAGACGATCAGCAACCCTGCAGAGTTCTTCGCTTGGTTGAAGTTGGCTGGCCTGAAAAGTGAAACAGAAGCCTTCATACAAATTCCCAGCCCAACGCAATCCCAATATCTTAATATAGTTCGCCTTGTATGAAAAGTATAGGGGATCCATTATAAGATGGAATATATCCCCGTTGTGTTTATGCACATGAAGGAAATCACAGAGCTTCATAATATTCACTCGATGCATCACAACATATAGTTGTGACGAAAGAGTGTAGCTCCGTACCTATGTATAGCGCCCAGTGACAGTAGATTCCTCGGTCAAACTTCAGCATGTCTCCCGGGGAAGCTTGGGCCAACGTCTCCATATTGTGTTGCTTTATCCTTGCAGCGCGAGCTAACGTCTCCTCATTGTTTTGCTTTATCCTTGCAGCGCGAGCTAACGTCTCCTCATTGTGTTGCTTTATCCTTGCAGCGCGAGCTAATGCATCCTCGGGCGTCACTGTGCATTTAGCCTGAGACAACGTCTCTTCGTTATGCGTCTTCGTGCCTTTAGCGTCAAACAACGTCTCTTCATTGTGCGTCTTCGTGCCTTTAGCGTCAGTCAACGTCTCTCCGTTGTGCTTCTTCGTGCCTTTAGCTTTGGTTGTCGTCTTCCGTTTGCGTGTAAACATATCTTTAAACCTGAATCAAATAGCACAAAGTCTTAAAATGAATTCGCTTAACTTATCCTACCTTCGCTTGTCATAAGATGCCATCGGTAGTGCTGTGCTAAACAACTGAAACACATCTTCGTAAGATCAAAATAGATCCAAATCAAATGAGGAGATTCAATTAAGGAATCTATTTCATTTCAGTCAATCTGCCCAAAATTCTGCTCATTTTTCAGACAATCAGTATTTTGACTGAAAATTTCAGTCTGATTTTTTTTAAAATTTCAGTCAATATGTACATTGCCTAAGTGAATCATTCGAGATACATATTGACTGAAAGTTTGAGTCAATAAACATATTGACCGATTATAGATATTGACTGTATCATCTGTACCTCTCGTCAAGTGGTTGTCGTCACTCCAGCTTCATAGTGAAAATTTACATTTAATTTTCCTTTTCATATTTAAATCTGGCTTCATACTTGTCATCTATTACCTGTTGTTAATATTAATCTGCTGCTTATCACAACATATCATGTAAATATATCTCTCATCACTTGGTCGGAGTCAATCTACATAACGGTGTATGAACCTACATCGAAACGTCGACCGCCTCCGTGGTCTAGTGGTAGAGCGTCCGCCCGGAGAGAGGAAGGTCCGGGGTTCGATCCCCGGCCGCGTCATTCTTGTTGTTAACCTGTCTTGCGCTCGGCATTCAGGGGTTAAAACAAGGACTGGTCGGCTCGGAGTCAGTATACTGCGTCTGAGTGGGGTATTCATGTTAAACTGCGGCATGGTTTCTCAGTGAGTTAGCACTATAAATCGGCATCAGTCCGGACTAGTACAAGCAGCCACACATACACGTACATGCACGTCGCTATATAAGTGCAATAATCTTGGAAGTTAAACCAAATTTCACCTCACCTCACCTCACCTCACCTCACCTCACATCGAAACGTCGCAGTATGCAAGACACCAGAAGCTGTTACTCATAAAGTGTCCCTATTGTCCCATAAAGCTGGCCACACAAAGATACGAAACTAACTGGACTACGTACTGTCTGCATCTTAAACCGGTTAAAGGATCACTTGCCCTCAACAGCGTCTCCCGGGCCCAATAGGACGTAGTTAGGTAACAGATACATCCAATCTAGTGATACGTACCTTGTAGACCTCTCACCTGATAAACGTCAGAAAACCTAGGCACACTGTCGTTCAGCCGCGGCTAACAGCACAAGCTCCCTTCTGTTATAGTGTAGCGTAACGAAAGCACAGCAACACTATGTATAACAGCGCGGCGATACCAGTTGTTCCTCTATTCACACGAATCAATACCGCGTGGAGTCGCCAATATAGATCAATAGACCCATTCACTACGGACTCACCCGAGTAGTTCCGAGTGCACATTCTCTGTATTGATGTCCGACCTATTCATGGTGTTTACATTCAGTTTGTGTTCTTGTGTTGTTTAACGCCGCACTCAGCAATATCCCAGCTATATGACGGCGGTCTGTAAATAAATTAATCCAGTCTGGACGAGACAATTCGTTGATTGACATCATGAGCATCGATCCACGCATCAGTTTGTGATGAATGCTGACTTTGAAACTTACCCCCGCAGAGGAGTGAAATACTGATTTTGTTAATATTACGTCAACACAATGTTATAATTAGATTAGAGTGACCTCCCTTTGAAAGCATGGCAGACGACGTGCTGTCACCAACCCCAAGTCATCCAAAAACTAAGGTTTCGGCTCAAGTGTGGCTAGTGAGAGGGTCTTTTCAACAGCCGGGGGTGTTGTGACTGCTCAGCAGTGACAATGTGGACATGCTTGTGTTTTTATCCAAAAACATGATCATCCCTGATGACCTGATTGACCTCACAGTCTGAGGTGATGAGTTTGTCCTGTTGGTGCACAGTGTTGCACTGTTCAATAAAAAAGTTGAAGTAAAAACACGTTTTGTTACTTATTTATTGTATATTATTAGACTAATGAATCGAATCGAAAATAATCGAATCGAATGGAAATAATCGAGCATCGAACCGAATCGAAGAATTGGTGAACCGTTGCAGCCCTAGTACACAACATGCTTCCCCCAGTTTTACTGCCGATATGGCACCTGCACGTGCATGTCTGCAAGGACATCCATATCATTTCATGGTTTTCCTCACCTCCATGTTCAGCTTCAGAGGCAGCGGGTGGATGGAAGACAATAACAAAAAAATAACATTTTCCAAAATGACTATGTATCCAAAGTTGGAACTTAAAAGATGGCAAAGCTGAAAACTTATGATGTGAACAGAACATTGGCAGTTATTTCTTGCCTCTTACTGGCTCCAAAGATATATCTAATAAACCATTCACCCCAATTTCACTCGCATCCCCTTCTCAGATCTAGCAGCTTATTCACATCCAGTTTCCAGCTCTGAAATTAAGTCGGCACTGAAGACCTAATCTACCCAGGATCTTCACGGGTCATGACAATACAAGTTGTTAATTAACACCTGATTAAATCAACATAAAGTAGGAAAAATGAGCATGTTTAGGCGAATATGTTCCTCTGAATAATACGATACATGAGTGACAACTTCCTCAAAAATAGAAATGTACGAAGTTACATCCTAACATATATAGCAATATAATTTATGAAACATGAAAACTCCCTGTTAAACCCACATCCCACCAAACATTGCCTGTGACATCACGTCTTTCTTCATAATACCAACAATTCAGAGTAAATGAGTGAGTGAGTGAGTTGGGTTTAACGCCGCTTTTAACAGCGTTCCAGTTATATCACGGCGAGTCAGCTTAATGTGGGAGGAAAGCCTGAAGTGATGTAGGTCGCGGACGTTTACCACTTCGGTGAAACCCACGAGCACGGGTATGGTGCTGACAAACCTAGAAACATAATCGGAGCGAACCTGGATTCGAACCAACAATCATAGGTTTCTGGCGTGCCCAAGGGACGCAACTCTGCACAGCGAATCGCGGCGCCTTAAGACGACTGAAAAATGAGCATGTTTAGGCGAATATGTTCCTCTGAATAATACGATACATGAGTGACAACTTCCTCAAAAATAGAAATGTACGAAGTTACATCCTAACATATATAGCAATATAATTTATGAAACATGAAAACTCCCTGTTAAACCCACATCCCACCAAACATTGCCTGTGACATCACGTCTTTCTTCATAATACCAACAATTCAGAGTAAATGAGTGAGTGAGTGAGTTGGGTTTAACGCCGCTTTTAACAGCGTTCCAGTTATATCACGGCGAGTCATCTTAATGTGGGAGGAAAGCCTGAAGTGATGCAGGTATCAGACGTTTACCACTTCGGTGAAACCCACGAGCACGGGTATGGTGCTGACAAACCTAGAAACATAATTGGGGCGAACCGGGATTCGAACCCACAATCATAGGTTTCTGGCGTGCCCAAGGGACGCAACTCTGCACAGCGAATCGTGGCGCCCTAGACGACTGGGCCACCCGTGCCCCCTTAACATTAGGGAGCCCTGTTCACCAAACGCAAACAATTATTTGATGTAAAGCTTAAACTTGTGTTCTCCTGATAGAATATACGCCTTATTGATGTCTACTCCAGCTGCAGCCTCTTTTGAGCAAACCTGGTGAGTTCTTTTCGATCCAACTTCAATGTCTTTGTGACAGGAAACGAATCAAAGAATAACACATACTTTGGAACAACATTCATGTCCGACCTCACGGTCTCAGCCACATCACCTCTAACAAAGGTTATGACATCCTCCTCTGTAAGGCGAGCTCCCTCCTCCAGTTGGACACAGGCACAAATCTCGTGGTGCATGACCTTGTCTGGCACCGGAACAATATAGTTCTGCTTAATACCAGAACATCTGGCAAGCTTTTCTTCCAGCCATGTTGGGTAGAGGATGTACTGACCGTGCATGATGGCATCCGAACTTCTTCCTTCCACAATCAGACAACCTTTGCCGTCAATGAACCCAATATCATCTGTTCTGAACCATCCGTCTGATAGAAAGGCCTGATGTTTATCAGGAACATCAACATATCCTGCAGTTATTGTCTCTGAACGTATGAGAATTTCGCCACGAGTGTTCTCTGCCACACTGGCCATATTTGAATCAACTATTTTGGCCTCCACACCAGAAGCAAGAACCCCTGCCATGTTTTCCTTGAAAAGGCTCAGATTGGATTCCCTGAAACCGATGCCAGCTACATACCCAACCTCTGTTGAGGCATACAGGCAAAATATGGATTCTGTAAGCTGTCCAATGGTATCCAGATACTCTCTGTGAAGAGGCTGTCCTCCCGTTACAATCATAGGAAGTTTCTTTCCTGAGGACTCCCAGATGTCCCTGCGTCCAAGAATGCCCATAAACTGAAACGGGGCGAGGGTACTGACTTGGATGTCTTCTTTGCAGGCTACATCCCAAATAAATTGGAGTCTATCGGACACAGCCTCGGCTGTATCATCTATCAATACCTGGGGGCACCCGGAATAAAGGTAATATACTGGGAAGCCCCCAATCCACCCAAGGGGGCCACTAATGAAGCTTTTACTATGCTTGTCTTTCATTCCTGTATCTTCCGTTAGTCTGAAGCAGATCACCATCAGAGACCTGTGAGTATGCTGAACAAGTTTACTGTACCCAGAGGTGCCGGAAGTTGCAAATATGTAGGCAACATCAGTTGGCTTGTGCTTCGGGATGTTCATGATGCTAGTTTCTATTGAAAGAAGAGTTTTCAGGAATAACGACTCTGGTTTTCTGGTTCTACAAAATGCAATGTTAGCCAGTGTTGGGACCTCCACACTCGTGGCGATAGGCATGTGTCGGTCTTCAGATTCAATGTGCACATGTTTCCTGCATATGTTCCATGCATCATTCCCTTCATCTGGATCAATAACTAAGACTTTACATTTTGCTTTACGCATTGATTCAATAATATCTTGCCCATCTGAACGTAGAATCTGTCCGTTCATGGACACAGCACCCGTCAGCTGCACGCCAAAGTCCACCACAACTCTCTCTGGGCTGTTCGGAAGAGACACGCACACCACATCGCCCGGCTGGACACCTTTCTGAGTCAGCCTGGAGGAAAACCTTCTGGACAGATCCAGGACATCGCCCCGAGACAGGATAAATCTCCCGTTAGGACTCCAGAAAATAAAGGCAGGTGTGTGTGGATCTGTTTCTCCCCAGAGCTTGATTCTGTCAGCAATAGTCTGGTCTTTGCATGCTTCTTCCATTTTAGATGTATCACCTGCAAGACACCATGGTACATTTCATGACTGGTGTAAAAATGCGTGGGATATTAATATATGTAAACACATTAAACATGCAACACTCCATTCAGAAAGAATACGCAAGTGGGATGGACATAGATACATGTATCACTGAGCTGTAGGGGGCACGGGAGTCCCAGTCGTCTGAGGCGCCGCGATTCGCTATGCAGATTTGCGTCCCTTGGGCACGCCAGAAACCTATGATTGTGGGTTCGAATCCCAGTTCGACCCGATTATGATTCTAGGTTTGTCAGCACCATACCCGTGCTCATGGGTTTCACCGAACTGGTAAACGTCTAAGACCTGCATCTCCTCGGGCTTTCCTCCCACATTAAGCTGACACGCCGCGATATAACTGGAATACTGTTAAAAGCGGCGTTAAATCCAACTCACTCACTCACTCACTGAGCTGTGATGGGTGTTGGCAGCTGTACTTGGAGTAAGTACAATAACTGAAAGTCATCTGTCACATTAACAATTGTACCAAGTTGTAAATGTTCATTACTGTAACTGTGCCCATGTGGATTTAAAACAATGTTACTTTGAAGAATGATTATCCGTTTAATAATTTAAATAGAGTGAGTGAGTATGGTTTTACGTCGCCTTTAGCAATAGTCCAGCAACATCACGGCGGGGGACACCAGAAATGGGCTTCAAACATATCGGGAATCGAATCGGCGTAACGAGCGAACGCTTTAACCACTAGGCTACCCCACCGCCCCAGAAATATTAGAACATGTTTCTAAATCCTATCACGTGACTTAACTTCAGTAGCATACATATGCACATGATGTGCACAAATTGCACTTCACCTGCTCAATATGCCCTAAACTGGTGCTTAATTAATGCATATATAACTTGTAAAATGGGGATCTATATAAGGTCTACCTACACGTATAATCGTGTTTTGTGAATGACGTTTAAACGAGTTCAATACAAATTAATCTTTGGCTTTTCTTCACCATATATTGATTTAAATGTTTCTTACACGTTGTTCTAGACATAGAGTTTATTAGCTAAGCTTTCCTATCCTGAATATCATATTAAAAATATCTATTTCCCGTAAATTTCAATATTATGTAAAAGTTTTCGTAATTTCAATTATTTTCTCGCTACTTCGAGCTGATTCTTCTTATTTTAGTTTTTTCTCATTACTTGTTTCTTCGGTTTGTTCTCTCGTTACTTCGATTAATTTATCGTTATTTCAAGGTTATTTTAAAACATCGAACTATTATATTTGAAAAAATTGAAAAGAAGAGAAAAAAAAGAAGTTTTGCTTCCAAAGTGACACCGTTAGGCTTTTGTACCCTTCTTTGCTCGATCGTGGCGCCACCCTGTGTAGATCTCGAATTATGTCCTTTGTAATAATAACGCGACATAGCTTCACGTGGAATACCTGGTCGATCCGATAATGAAAACATTTAAGCTTTCATCCCTGACAGCCAAACAAAATGATCACAGGAAAGTTACACGCTACAGCCGCATGTCGCCCCTTAATATTAGAGGCATGCAGACAACACAGTATTAAGTTACATTGCACATCGCGATAACATGAAACGCCCAGCAGAGGTTTACTAAAAATAGCATTGCATCTCAGTCACCGAGATACGCATTCAGTCTTTGCAGATAAAAAATTTAATATTAAAAAGTACTTGCTAATTGAAAGCTTTGAACCACTTCGAAACTATTTGTCTTCGCTTAATATTTGAAATATCTTCAGCCCAAATTTCGATAGGTGAGGGCTGTAGCCATAACAGCGACGTTTTCGAAACCCGGATGTTGATTATGTCAAACGTGTTCTGATTGGACTATTCACATGTGCGATAGTCTTCTCATATTTTAGCACTGCAAAGTAGGCTTGAAATAGCAATAAACATGGCTGCTGTCGTCTAAACTTCACCCCTGAGTTTTGTCTTCCGTCATCACCCTGAGCTACCATCCGAGGGCCGAAACGTTACGCCCTTAGAAACTATTAGTGACCAAAGTACGGTCAGGCCTCGATATGGGGAATTACCTATTGGGAGCAAGCCTTGAAAGGAGAGGAGAGAGAGCTGTGAGTTTTTTGGGTATATTCAAGCAAGTGCATGGTCATATCATTCAAAATACATTAATTCGTATAAAATAATTACATGCAATGATAATAATAATTATGATAATATCCTAATACACTTCCAATCTAAGCCTGGGAATAAATACTATGTTTGTTATATTGGAGTATGTACGGTAAATTATAATAATATCACAATGATCATAATGATGATAGTAATATCCTCATACAGTTTCAATCTGAGCCTGGGAATAATTACAATGTATGGGGAATTGGAGTATGTACGGTAAATGAACACAGAGTTACTATACAATGAATGCAACCTTTACTAAAGTAATTACGGTAATGACAACAGTTTACAGATAAATTGAGTAACTATAAGGAGACAGAATCCTATTTATCAAATTTACGGTACAGGAATTCTCGTAACACCCTTATTCGTTTCAGACTTGGCCTGAATGATCTAAAAATTAACACAGGGAGATTTTCAGCTATTGAAAAATCGATACGATTATGCCCATTTTGTGACATTGTTGTCGAAGATGTTTATTTGCCCCATATACGAAAATCTAAGAGACAAGTACTTACCGAAGTGGTCTCTATCTCATTTTAATGCTAAAAGATTGTCTTCATTACTGTCTTGCAAGGATCTTATAACACAACATCAACTGGCTTTGTACATACATAATGCTTTTTTGTTACGAAGTGAATTGTTACCTTGACTTTGTATTTTATAAAATATGTTATGTAACTCCGTTGTATATGGGCCTGTGGCCTTTCATACAATAAAGAATTGAATTGAATTGAATTGAATTGACAAGTCTATATGTGGTATCGAGCGCCTATTTTGTTAACTACGGTAAATATGTATGACTTGTTCAAATTAATTTGAATAATGGAAATACATACGGTAAACTGCGCAGAGTGGTTTGGTGACAAGGTAGACACAATTTTATGGATAACATCTTCTGTAAAAAGCGGCGGTTCGGTATAGATCCCAAGCAAGGTTGGCATTCGTGACCAACTCGTGTTATTCCGGGACAAGCCGAATAGCGACTCATTTTTTCGACCGGGTTCCGTCTTAGCGCAAACGGGCATACCTAAAACAATTGTCAACTCTTTGCGTGATGGTTCACATATATTTTCCCATATATGATATATATTTCAGATGCAAGCTACGGCACAGCGGGAAATGCGGAATCATACAGTATGATTGAACACATATAACTGTGTCTTGGGTATATTTTAAGATGCAAGACATATATAAATTGACAAATTATTTCTGAGGGATTCTTTGACGAAGAACTTGAAATCATACGCGCATTCGGATTGGTTTGTCGTATTTTCGCACATAACATTCATCGCTAGGGGGCGAGTCTACTTGCAGGTTACGGAAATGGGCGAGTTGTGACGAATGGCAAGGTTGGGTGATAACATACCATTTACTACGGTAAAGACGGTAAACATTCATACCTGTTGTTTTTTTGTAATAAATTTACCGACTTACTAATTTCGGAGAGTACGGTAAGGAAAATAACCATGTATTGGGAAGAAGGTACACGGTAGAAGGTATAGCTCAGTTTTAGCGAGATATAGTTAGTTCAGTAGCGATTATTTTGGTGACTACTGTAATGTATTACGATTAGACGTTGCTTTACTATATATTGAGAGAGCTAGATAATAACAGATAATTGAGAGAGTACCGTAATTGTATACTTAATCGATGCACGTTTGAATGTACTTTGCTGACTGTATTTAAATTACTACGGTAATTAAATTAGCATACAGGCTGTATTTGCATATTACATGTTGAGCAGATATTGATGAACACAGAATATAGTTGTCGAAACATAGAAAAGGAATATTGATTTCACATTTCAAACATATAACTGGAGGAACTAACGACAATACACTTAACACACCATATGGTGTTATTGCCTAAGTATCAAACGGTCATTAATATAGTATTAGCTGACATTTACTAGCATGTTCTAGCACCATACTACAGTATTAGATTGAGCGTTACACGGGAGTACTGATTCAAACTGAACCGAAAACAATTCTAGTTTAGACGTAAATAACAACAATATTTAAAATTTTCTTGCCTTTAAACGAGAGAAGAGAGAGCTGTGGCGTCCCTTGTTTGTTTCAAGCAAGTGTGCCTGGGACTGCAAACCCAAGGGGGTACATACCCCACAGCTCTCGTCTCACATGAACCACTTCTCGTATGTGCGCTGGACACAATGGTATGCGCATGACTGAACTTGCTGAGGGCTGCTGGGTTTGAATAGTGTTGTGATAAATGAGCCATACCGTGCCTGGACACTTGCCAATATAAAGATTTCCTTTGTTGAGGATAAATTACGAAAAATATGGAAAAGTATCAAGAAACACCCTGGTTTCTCCATTTTTCGACGGTGTAAGAGAATAATGTCATCGATTGCGGACTAATCAAAACCAAAACATATCCTTTCATAATCCATGAATCAAGTGTTTAAAACAGCTTACTTTGATTTGTTTATATATATTTTCGATGTTTCTCTCCGCCGGTGCAGCGAGGGACTGGGAACACGACAACACGTCAAGTACGATCCCAAACCGGAAGTCATTTTCGCCATGCGCACGTTGAGAAACACGTGTCACACAGACACACAAACAGCTAACCGTTTTGGAAAATGTTTACGATATTTGTTTAAGCATTTAAGCTATGATATGGACTTTGCCATAAGTGCAATATGTGCTATTATTTTGTGAATGTTTCTGTCGAATATATCGAAATGTTATAGGCGGTACTTGCGTAGGCTACATCAATGTAGTTCTATTGTTAGTTCTATCTGAAATATTTGTGAGTTATGTTATAAACCACAGATGGGGAATATCTCACTCCATACGTGTTTCATTATGTGTAATCAGTTAGGCCTAGTGTTTATCGTTATATGCACAATATCGTCCATTGTGTTGTCTGGTCGTGATTCGATTATTTCAAGGCCTCCATCACATAGTTGGAATATATTGTCAGTGTCACATTGAACCACAAAAAACACAAAAAACAAACATTATCACAAAAACCTTTTTAATAACCAGGTCACAGGGCATGTTCCCCATAAACAAGTGTCAAGCTTTCGTCCAGTTAGTAATTCTTACATCAATGTTAACCTAATATTTACAATACAACAGCTGCAGTTAAAAATCAAAATCCCAAACAATGATTAAACTGGTAGTAAATACACAAATATGTTGTTTGTGCAGCTAATGAGTGAATCTCATCACCACAAGCAACTGAAGTCCCAAGAGCTCAGAACTGTATTAGAATCACCTGTGTATGACGATGTCAGAAGGGAAAAGCTCATTTATATTGACCTACCATCTGAGGACCTTCATTCCAACCATATCATGGGACAGGTAATACATACAAAAGATGAATCATACCCCACCTGTTGTTATCCTCTGTATGACAACACATGGGGTATGAATACACACCATAACTACATATAAGTGGTGTATCATACTTCACCTGTTGTTATCCTCTGTATGACAACACATGGGGAATGAATACACACCAGTACTACATATAAGAGATGAATCATACCCCACCTGTTGTTATCCCCTGTATGACAACACATGGGGTATGAATACACACCAGTATTACATATAAGTGAAGTATCATACCCCACCTGTTGTTATCCCCTGTATGACAACACATGGGGTATGAATACACACCAGTACTACATATAAGTGGTGTATCATACCCCACCTGTTGTTATCCTCTGTATGACAACACATGGGGTATGAATACACACCAGTACTACATATAAGTGATGAATCATACCCCACCTGTTGTTATCCCCTGTATGACAACACATGGGGAATGAATACACACCAGTACTACATATAAGAGATGAATCATACCCCACCTGTTGTTATCCTCTGTATGACAACACATGGGGTATGAATACACACCATAACTACATATAAGTGATGAATCATACCCCACCTGTTGTTATCCCCTGTATGACAACACATGGGGTATGAATACACACCAGTACTACATATAAGTGATGAATCATACCCCACCTGTTGTTATCCCCTATCTGACAACACATGGGGTATGAATACACACCAGTACTACATAAAAGTGATGAATCATACCCCACCTGTTGTTATCCCCTGTATGACAACACATGGGGTATGAATACACACCAGTACTACATATAAGTGATGTATCATACCCCACCTGTTGTTATCCCCTATCTGACAACACATGGGGTATGAATACACACCAGTACTACATATAAGTGATGAATCATACCCCACCTGTTGTTATCCCCTGTATGACAACACATGAGGTATGAATACACACCAGTACTACATATAAGTGATGTATCATACCCCACCTGTTGTTATCCCCTGTATGACAACACATGGGGTATGAATACACACCAGTACTACATATAAGTGATGAATCATACCCCACCTGTTGTTATCCTCTGTATGACAACACATGGGGTATGAATACACACCAGTACTACATATAAGAGATGTATCATACCCCACCTGTTGTTATCCTCTGTATGACAACACATGGGGTATGAATACACACCAGTACTACATATAAGAGATGTATCATACCCCACCTGTTGTTATCATCTGTATGACAACACATGGGGTATGAATACACACCAGTACTACATATAAGTGGTGTATCATACTTCACCTGTTGTTATCCCCTGTATGACAACACATGGGGTATGAATACACACCAGTACTACATATAAGTGATGTATCATACCCCACCTGTTGTTATCCCCTGTATGACAACACATGGGGTATGAATACACACCAGTACTACATATACCGTATTCAACGTAATAAGCGCCCACAGCAATATTTGCTAATATATTGGCTAGTGAACAATCCCAATTAGCACTACTCCCGATTGATCAATGTACACAAGACTTATTTATTCGCGTATGATACGCACTCGTGTGCTATATGCATTCTTAATTATGAGCAATTTAATTCTGGGAAAAAATTTCTGTCGCATATGAACATTTCATAATATTAAGACAGTTGAAAAACCTTAAAAGCACATACTTTAGCAAACAATGAACTGTATGAACATTACACATCAAGAATAATTTGTAGCTGCAACATACAACCCAAAATTAATCTGGATATATGTTAAGGAATGTAGATTATATTCTGGCATCTGATGGACCACTTTCAACCATCATTATGCATTGATACTCAAGGTATCAACCCAGAACATTTTTGTATACAGCCACAGAAGAGAAGTATCAGTCACTCATATTGCGCAATGCATATGGGACATACATAATCCCCCTCTGGGCTTTGATTGATATTGATGCATGAAAAGTGCATCCATCTCCCGCAGACATCACAACAAATCCAGCATTTTTCACTTGTTGGTCTACAACATCCTAACATGTCACATGTTGATCGTTGTGAAGGAGGCTGTTTTGCTGCTTGCAGCAATGAAGATGAGACATACTGTCTCATGTTTGTTGCCATGTCTGTATTCAGCTCTTGTATTGGGATGCTGTTCACTATGGCAAGGGCATTCTGGGGAAAAAATAAATGCCGTTGATTACCATGTTATTTTATGAAGTATTAAAGATGGAAGCTGGAGAGAAGTTAATCCCCCTCAACACGTTTTCAGCAGTGTTCAGGAGGTATTGGCATGCATGTGTCTGTGTCCATGGCAACAACTTTGATTTAAACTGAAAATGTCCTTAATTCTCATTTGGGGAAAATGAAACAAATTAAAACTGCATGCGTTTTGTGAACAGGTAAATTACACTAAGGTTATGAAATGTATGAATAATGAAACCTAATATAACAGTGATGATGTTTATGAATATTGAAACCTTGTACTGAAGTGAGAGAATGTATGAACTGTGAATCATTACACAAATGTTATAATGTTAGCACCTAAATCGAATACATCGGTAACAAATACTGTGAGATATGATTCAGAAATAGTAAGTTTTAAAAACAATTATGTTTCTAACATGTCCATAGTTTGTCTTATTTTTTGGGTGGAAACAAATCCCCAAATCCCATTACCTTTGACATGGAATCAATATAGCTACCGTTGTCATTATTAATGGAACATACCATCAGTACAAATGGGCCACAGCTGCTTCCGTCACACTGTCTGGAAGACACAAGATCCCCTTCCTCCCAGTCTGGAAGTTCCTCAGCATCAGATGCTCTTAACTTCATGTACTTTCTGCAGTAAATATTAATATGAAGCATACATATTCCTAACTTCATATAATGTATTTTATGTATGATTGGGGAAATAATGAAATACCGTATTCGACGTAATAAGCGCCCAGGGCGCTCTCACAATTATAAATAGGGGGCTCTTATTAGAATATCATTTTGGTGGAAAAAACAGAGTTGAAAGATACATTTCGTGGTTTATGCTGACAGCCTGAAATGATTTTATACGACAGATATATATTTCCAGAATTTAATTGCCCATAATTAAGGGTGCATATAACATACGAGTGCGTATTATACGCGAATAGATAAGTCTTGTGTACATTGATCAATCGGAAGGGGTGCTAACTGGGATTGTTCACTAGCCAATATGTTAGCAATTATCGCCGTGGGCGCTTATTAGAGCGGGGCGCTTATTACGTCGAATACGGTAATTGATTATTGTTGGTTTGTTTGTTTGATGAACAAGCAATAGTAACAATCAGTGTCTATGTATGATGACCTCTTGGTCTTACAATAGAAATTACTGGACTCAAGTACATGTGTGTCATACCTGACCCGAATTTGAATGTCTACATGGTCTAAGTATCATGCCACACAACTCTAGTAATTTGTCATTCCTTCTAAGCAACATCTATGTCAGATTACATCCAGGCAATACTGTTTCTTGTCCATGGCTGTAAGTGCAACACATATTGTATAGAAATGAAGATATGAATTATTTCCCTCCATCGGGTACTTGGCCACCTGTACCTGAAATATGCTCGTTTACATGATTACCCGTCACCCTGTTCAAAGCCCAAGCAGTTGTATGTCTTTTTGTGTGTTTTTTACTTTTAAAAGTGCCTTTATGTTTGACTGTTATTCATATACTAACTTCCACTTCTCTATGAGTGTACTGCTTCCTGGTGTTGGCAATGAATCAAGTATGGAGACTGTCCTCTTGTAAACATCTGCAACAAGCAGGACCCAGTGGTTGCGGTTGACATTCACAGGCATAAAAATCCACTTGTACAAGGAGAGTTTCACCTGCAAACATATGACATACCATTAGTAACATATAATCTTCTTTCTCATTTCAGCAAAAGAGGGAAAAGTATTGGTTAAGAGATGACAGGATACAGATTGACAGAAGTTCCACATGCCATTGGACCTTTTGGGCTAAGCATTATCAAGAGCAAAGAAAAACAGTAGAGACAACTACTTGTATGAGAATATGCATATATGCTCAATATTAAAATTAAAATATTAGCTCACATATAATAAATTCCATACCTTCTTGTACATCCATGTTTCATACTGATCATTTTCCTAGAGCACTGCCAGGTAAGATGGGTTCACAAAGACATGTTCCATGGATTTTCTGTTTTCATCCTCCATGATTTTTTTCAGGAACGCATTTATTACCTATAACCATGTAAGTGTATTATTAGTATTTATTTTAGTGTTGTAGGTAATGTGAGCTGATGTCATGAATGTTTGGTGCATAGTACATCGAATCATTAATAAACCAAAATAAATTAAACTTATCCTATCAGCGCCAGAATCCAGAAAAAAGGATGAAATGTATAGAATGAGATAGGATAAATATTATGAATATACAACTTATTTTAGAATGTACAATATTATCATAATTCTTATGCATAAAAAATATGAATATATCCAATATGACATGGGATAATATTGTTTATGAATGTAGTCAATTAATCATCAGTATTACCCACATTATTCTCTCCTGTTAAACTGCATTGTGTATGTAACGGTATATATACCAATTCAGGAAGGGATGTCATAAAACAAAATGTGTACACTACCTTGTCATTGAACCAGTTGTTGTTTTGCAATGTTTTAAAATCTCTGTCTTCCAAAACCTCCCCGTGCACATAATAGCGCAGGCCTTTCTTGGTCAAGGTTATTGCCTGAGCAGGTGCTCCCACTTGTATGATGTCTAAGAACTCTGCTGCCCCTGAACCATGAAAAAGAAAAGGTTTAGGTTCTAATTTTATCAAATCAATCAAGTCAACATCTTTTTCCTCAAACATGATCACAAACATTGAGTTCACATTTTCAAGTGCTTCAGATTAGTTCTTTATAATTTCATGATAACTGAAACATTTCAAGGCATTCAGTCATTATTTGTTGCGTTATTCATTACATTTAGTATATACAGTAATACCATTGTATCCCCTTACCTTTTTCAACACCTATTTGAGGAACGGTCACCGCTGACAGTGAAGAGGTTGAAACTGATAAAATAAATATGATAATGAGTTACCAAAAATTATTGAAGAAAAAGCTACAGTTCAAGGTCAGTTGTTTCGAAGTATGCATCATTCACCCTTGTGACCATGGTTATGTGAGTAGTTTTAATATTTATGTGGCATGAATTAACATTAATGACAATGACATGATGAAGTGTGTATTTGTTTTTAAAATGATTATCAGCATAGGGTGTCCAACATGATGAAATTATTACCAGGTGCCATGTCCTCGCAGTGACTTGTCTTCTGTTTCTTATATCCTGTAAAAATTGATTCAATCAATTTTCCTTTTCAAAGATGTCCGTCATGTCATGCAAGAGTGAAAGTATGTGTGAAGGATTAAATAAGTTAATTTATTGAAAAAATGTATGATGTCTTACTAATTTTGTTAACAGGCAAGGATCCACTAAAGATTGAGGGGATGCGGAAGAATATCAACCGTCGACTGACCACTGAGTCAAAGAGCTTTGTGTGACATGCTCTGTAAGCTACTACACACCTGAACTGGACTGCTTCCTCCTTTTTCTGGCTGGTAATTCTCTGAACCTCTTTGTACACTTTTGTGGAGGATCACCCAATAATATACCATCCGTTTTAGGAGCATGAACCATGAGTTCATTTGCAACCATCTGCAAGTCTGATTTGGCTTTCTGCAGTGCCTTTGCAGAATGTATCAGGTATGTAAGACCCTGTATTGCAGCAATGACCTCCCTTACAGACTTGGCACTGCTTGCCAGGTGCAGTGATGATTCTTCCACTGAATTTATGATGGTAGCTTGCTCAAGGCAATCATGATGTTTGATGGCAGATTGGGATGGGGAAATTTCATCAGCTGCTTTAGTGTGTGGAGGAAGAAGGTTCACACAATCATCATCAACAGTGATGATTGGATGAGACCTGTAGAAGTTGGGCAGTGAAGTCCAACTCACACCAGGTACATGCCGGAACACAGCTGCAAAGTGTTTGCAAGGTAAATGAATCTTACAAAACTGACGACATGTGCATGATGGAATGGATTTGGTTTCCTCACTACCCAAGAAGACGCTATAAGTGTGTTTAGTGTCATCTGATTTAACCTCATACAGGCCCCCTTCCACCTCCATCACCATGTCTACCGTGATGTCAGCAGATTTCTGCTCCAGCTCCCTCATGTGTTTTATGAATGGAGCTGGGCGATGGTGGAAGTCCACGGGAATGTTCTCCATCCCCTCCCTCCATCCCGCTGACATTGTCACATTGGCATCCAGGTACCTACAAATGCAATTATTAAGTATAAATATGGGTTTCATGTTCCTAGTATTGCAAAATTTGCCATAAGAGTCAGCCTATGAGGCTTAATATATAAGTGGGAACAATCTGTTATCACTATAAAACACGCTGCCCACGTTATTTAGTGACAGATGTTTGATAAAGCTGGACTATTACCCACTATGGCATTAAACAACATCTACTTTTCATTGACCTAAATTATTCTATGTAATAAAAGTAATGAAATTACTGACAATAAAAATCTACTCATCATGGAAGGATGAACACATTATATTGAAATGTATGGTTCTAAGTATGTTACAATGACTTTCTAATACTAAGACAAACACCAGAACCAGTTTATAAGTAATAAGTTTTGTTAAGCAGGGTGCAGCGAGAGTGAAAGAAGGTGCAAGGTGGCTTGAGAAGAGACACAGTAACATCTAGTACATCATTATAATAATCTAATATAGTTGCATTAGTTTTTATGTAGGATTTAAATGTTTTTATCTAATGTATTCAAGACAGTTTATCATATTAGTAGTATAATTTTTTAACTTATCCTGCATTACTCCGTATTGCATTTACTGCTGTCTTTGACAGAGTGACGAACTGTGTGAGATCCAGCTGCTGAAGAAAGTTGTCCCAACCAGCTCAGGAGGCAGCACCCTCACACAGTCGGCACGTGACCCGGAAGTCATGACGTCACACAAAAACACATAACTGCTTTGTCACCTCCACGGACGGACGTACTTTGTATCCCTTGTGGAAATTAAAGCTTATTGTTTGTTTTTTATATTTTGCGTGTTTCTACATTCATTATATGCTGCTACATTGTTACCTGTTATGGGCCGTGCCCTTAGGGTCTTCCCATTCGTAAATTGTAACGTTTATCGCTCGTCTGTGGCTCACGTCACAGTAACTTACGGGCGCAATGTTGTTCCCGCCATTTTGTTTTCTTTCCCGCCATTTGGCCATTCACCACGTGGCCACGTAATGTCGTGTTCTGCGTTTTGAATTCTCTCTTTGGCTTGGGTAATACATTACATTTATGTATGTTGTTTTGGTGTGCTTAAAGCCTTGCCTTTTCGCTACCTTTCAGCGTAATTGTTTCTTCTCATAAACTTCAATATAACACGAAGTTTTTGAGTTACATAATGTCTCCCGTACTCTGTGGTTTTGCCACATGGTTACGTGTTTGCTTAAGGCTGTGCCTTTTCGCTACCTTTTAGCGTAATTGTTTATCTCATAAACTTCAATAAAATATACTGTTTTTGAGTTACTTTATGCTTCCCATACTTTGTGATTTGGCCACATGGTTATGTGTTTGCTTAAAGCTATGCTTTTTCGCTACCTTTTAGCGTCATTGGTTGATCTCAAAAACTTCATTGAAATACAAAGTTTCTGAATCACATTATGCTTCCCGCACTTTGTGGCTTTGCAACATAGTTATGTTTTGCTTAAATTCCAGATTTTCTGCCTCGCTGCACTTGTTGTCGCGGGAACAAATCTGGTCGGGGCCGCCCCTTTCTGCCGTGATTGTACGACGCTCTGTACTTTCACAAGGCAGTGCCGATGTTGCAGTCATTCGTCGCTGTGATACTTCAGCTCATGCGAGTATCCAGGACACACCTCGCTCAACGTGCTCGTAGACCCCCATCTACGTTGACGGCAGCAGCGCTCAGCGGAGCTTCGCAGTGCTCCCAACACCACCGGCGGCTCCGGCGCTCTCAACGTAGAGTCTGCCTCCCATGGCACGACATACGACCGTTCACGGTCTCCTACTCCACCGGCGGCTCCAGCGCTCCCAACGTAGAGTCTGCCTCCCAAGGCACGACATACGACCGTTCACGGTCTCCAACACCACCACATCAACGCTGATGTCTCCGACGCTTCCGGCGCCTCGCGATGTCGCGGCGCCTCTGGCGCCCCCGGCGCTCTCGGCGCCTCCGATGTCTCGGCGCCTCTGATGACTCGGCGCTCCCGGCGCTCCCGGCGCCTCTGATGACTCGGCGCTCCCGGCGCTCCCGGCGCTCCCGGCGCTCCCGGCGCCTCTGATGACTCGGCGCTCCCGGCGCTCCCGGCGCTCTCGGCGCTCCCGGCGCTCCCGGCGCCTCCGATGTCTCGGCGCTCCCGGCGCTCCCGGCGCCTCTGATGACTCGGCGCTCTCGGCGCCTCTGATGTCTCGGCGCCTCCGGCGCCTCTGATGACTCGGCGCTCTCGGCGCTCCCGGCGCTCCCGGCGCTCCCGGCGCTCCCGGCGCCTCCGATGTCTCGGCGCCTCCGGCGCCTCTGATGACTCGGCGCCTCCGGCGCTCCCGGCGCTCCCGGCGCTCCCGGCGCCTCTGGCGCCTATGATATATCCGGCGCCTAAGATGACCTCCGGCGCCTAGATCAACAAGCTTTATCAAGCTCAGATCAACGAGCCGACTATCCGATCTTCTACTTCGGCTTAAGGGGCACCATCGGCAATCGCCTCCCCGGCGCCACTGCCCTCTTCTCTTGCTGCCCTCTTTTCTTGCTGCCGTCTCATAACTCGTCACACGGAGAAGCATGGTGAAACAACTGTCGCCGCTCCTGTCGCTACTCTCCCGTCGGTCTTCGGGATCGTGACTATCGTTCTACTTCCTGGGTGGAATCTTTTCAACCAATAGACAGTTGGTCTATTCAACTTGCCCACTGAGACGTTATCCATAATCCCGTCGTTTAAAGCGCTATGATTCCGGAGAGATGACCTGCGGATTTCCTTCGAAACAGAGCGTCATGTGAACAGCGTCTGTATCAGATTCGACGACGATATCCACTTATAAAGAGTTTACTTCGTCGACATCGCCGACACCAACGCTGTTCTACCCTACCCTAGCGCCAGCGTTCCTGAAAGAGACTCTTCCTCGGCGATCCCCGGGTTTTCCACGACGCCCATGGGGTTCCGTGTTTTATCGCAAAACTCGGGTACACCACTTGTTCGTCTCTCACACAGTTCATTGAGGATTGTCTGTGTGTGGAGTTTGCACCTCAGTTCCGACTCCAATACGGCTTTCTCGGCTACTGCGCAGAGTGATTTACATGTCACGTGTCAAGTATTCGGACTGTCAACAACTCCGACAGGAACCAGGTCAACTTACCATGGCAAGGGGTGCCATGTACTTCTACAGATTGGTTTCCATGTCTACCTGTGCGCTTGGTGCAACCACTCAACCAGGCGCCTGTCGCAGTCCATCCATGCACGGATGTTGGAAACAATAGACCTCCTCTACCAACACGGCTGTCACGAGGAACCTTGTTTCATCAACCCTTCGCTATAAGAACGATAGCGCCTATAGGCGTTCAAGGGGTGGAAAAGATCGCCTTCCTTCGTCCGGTTTGATCTTTTCGACTACGACACCTTCCTATCTTCCGCCTTGACTACCGGACACAGTGTCGATTTGATACTTAAAGTCCCTCGGCCGTCCCACTGACCCCTGTTGCATACCTGCCTCGTATCGTGTTGTCGTCCTCCATCGTCACCTCGATATAAGAACAGGAGTACTTATACGCCGCTTCAGGGATGAAAACGATCTCCTTACTTCGTGCAATGGCCATATTGCCTCGACTTCCTACTACCCGGTTACGTCGATGCCCCGGCGGTCGATTGTGAAGCTGGTTTACTTCGTCTACTTGAGGTTGGTTCGCAGGCGATCACACCTTTTTCCGAATCATACCGACGGTACGCAATCGCAGACCCCTGTTGCTGACTACCTCCCCTGCCACCTTGTCAGTGGCTAGCTGCCCACACCAGCCCACATTGTGACCACCTGTGATCCAGAGATCAAGACCATTGGAACAGCAACAGCCTCGAGATAACGGCTTATCCGGGACGTCACTTGCTGACAGTGCATTCTCGGTCACGCCCTGTTGATCGTGTCCACTGACGACGTCACCGTAGTGTGGTGTTTGCGGACCCAGAGTACTCGCCCCTCTCCCGGCGCTACAAACTCGACCGGCGCCCCCGAGAATCACCATCTCCGGCGTTCCAGGCGCCTCAAGCTCTCCGGCGCCTCTGGCCAGACTATGCCATACGGTCGACACATCTGTTTGCCTCATATCTGAATGTTGCCAGCTGTCGTCTTCCATTCCACCTGTGCCGGATACGTCCGCAGTCGAAGCATTCCACCGTTCCTGAGAAGGATTACGCGCGTACGCTTTTCCGACTCCGGTTCTCCCTCCCACGGTTCTTCAGAGATCCAGGCCACTCAACCCCTGCCATTGACTTTGGTCTCGCCTTCTTGGCCAGCCAGAAGTTGGGTTATCGACCTCCGAAAAATAGCCAGAGACAACCCCTGGAACTTCCGGTGTGGTCCAACCTTCTGCTCCATCCACACGGTCCGTGCCACACCCTAATACCCGCATGTTCTCGTCTGCACGCCTGACACAACTGCAGAAAGCCAAGGGCTATTCGGCTAGAGCGACTAAGGCTATTGCTTCAGCCCACCGTCCATCTACAGGGGGGACTGTATGCTGATAAATGATGCTCGTTCGGGGCATTTTGTTCTGACAAACACCAGGATCCGATGACAGCGTCACCGCAGATCCTGGATCAGTTCCTTCTGTACTTGCGTAGCACCCGTCGGTTGAATGGCTTACCACCCCTACATACCTGGTCGCCATCTACTCCGTTCTGGCCATCCCGGACGATCGGAGACCTGAAGGCCAAGTTCGGACCGCCTGCGTTGGATCTGAATGTGGTCTTCAACGCCCTGCGAACCACTCCCCTCGTCTTCCTTCTACGACCTTAAGAAGAAGACGGGTGTTTCTACTGGGTTTGACTACTGCCGCTCGTGTCCATGCACAGCACGCCCTCGACGTCTAGAACCCGTGCCCGGTTCGAATGCGGTACCCAGGGCGCCGTTCATCATAGACCGTACTGGGACGTCAGCGTAAAGACTCAACTCCCAGGACAGCCTGATAGATCATTCCTTGTTCCCTCCCCCCTCGTCCAGTGTGGGTGCCGAGGATGAGGAAGAGCGTAATTATGCCCAGTAAGGGCACTGAAGGTTATTCTACGACGATCTAAAGACTGCCGCAAGTCTAGGAAACACCTTTTTCTGCCGGTCTCCCCTTCGTCGCAGTCGTTGGTCAGCCGGAATACTTTTCCCTGTGGCTCCGGGCGGTCATCCTTAAAGCTTATGGAGACGCCGGATTGGACCCTCCCCCCAAAGGCTATCACCTGAAATAAAATGAGATCAGGGCGATCGTATTTACACTGGTTCTTCACGGTATACTGTTCCATCCAGTCGTTCAGGGAAGCCTGTTCGTGGCGATCGGACACCGCCTTCACCAACCACTACTTCCGTGATGTAGTCTTGAAAGTTGTCGCCGGCGTTCACAGTTTCGGTCCCTGGTTGTAGCCCACCAGGTCATCTATCTCCGGTGTCGGCCCGGGAAGTCGAAAATCTATTTACCAGTAGTACCGGAAAGGCGAATGGAGGGGTAAGGGACTGGGGACCGGGAAGGCGAATGAAAAGATCAGTGATGTGTACCCTCGTTATGTATACAACGGACACTTATACATTGAGGACACTGGGGTGTTGTGAGACGGAAAAGTGAAGAAAGAGATAAAACAAATTGAACTCAGAGAATGTGATTACTAACTTCCATTGAACTCGTGAGATGGAAAAATAAAGAAAGAGATAAAACAAATTGAACTCAGAGAATGTGATTACTAACTTCCATTGAACTCGTGAGACGGAAAAATAAAGAAAGAGATAATCTACTAAAATTGTTAAAATTGAACTCAGAGAATGTGATTACTAACTTCCATTGAACTCAGATTAAGTAATCTAGTAAAAAAACGATGACGCTATAACAACACGCGGGAATCAGTTAATCTCTACTACTATATCTTGTATTGAGAAGATGCGACTTTAACGCAAAAGTTGTTTGAATTGTGAGTAGGATTTCTCTTTGTTCTGAAACCCAAGTAAGAAGTATATAAGATTTTTATATGTACAAGATCATTAACGTTCAAAACGATGGCTAATGCACAGGTACGTTTGATTTTCATCGACTCTGTTCGTGGCGGCAAGCATCTTTACTACAGTGGTCATAAGTATCGTATTTACAAGAAGACTGATGAGAAGACTTATTGGAAGTGTGTCACCAGCCAGTGCAAGGCCAAACTCATCACCTCCGATGATGTCACAAGGACAGGCACACAACCATGTAGAACAGCCCTTCATCATGCACGTTGATGCCTTCAAATCGAAACTAGTTCATCGTACCAAGACCGAGGTGACTCCTATACCCAGGATCTACGATGATGAGATCGCCAACCTGAGGAAGAACCATGACGTTGTACCTGATGGTGTGCTGGCTGAGATCCCGACCTTTGCAGCGATGAAGACTATCCTTTACCGCCAGCGTCACAAGACTGTTCCACGCCTGCCTCAAAGTAGACTACACGTCAACTTAGAAGGAGAGTGGACCCGTACTCAAGGAGGAGAGAGGTTTCTTCATACGGTACATATGTCGCGAAGGTGAAAACCCTATCCTTATCTTCACTACTGACAAGAACCTAGAACTGTTGTGTCAAGCAGACATTGTGTATGCAGATGGCACTTTCTCGTCTTCTCCGAAGCTGTTCGACCAAGTGTACACCATTCATTATATATTGACTTTGTTGTCCAGATTAAATAGTGTCCTCATTTCATTGGTGTTTTCTTTATTATTAACAAGTACCGGGAAGGCGATCATCTGCCATAATAAGAATTTTTGTGATGACCGGGAAGGCGAACGTAATTTCTAACTCTGAGGGATTGATTTTCGCCTTCCCGGCCCATAACCCTATCTCCGACGCGACTGATTCTCCGATACCCTGAGCGGGGCCCGTCGACCTCTCTGGTGTTTATCACCCCAGACGAGACGGCTCTCTTGCGTTCCGCATTCGCTCTTAGGTCAGTTTTAGTTTTGGGTTACCCGACTCATTCTATTGCTGTCACCTATCCGGGTTTTACTTTTTGCATCAACTCTCGTTTCCTGACGACAGGAACGGTAGTAGATGTGGACACCGGCGCCGACGCCAACGCCGCTGCTTCTCTGATACCTGAGCGGTGCCCGTCGACCTCACCGGTGTTCCTTGCCTCCAGCCTAGAGGGCTCTCCTGCGTTTCGCATTCGCTCTTGGGATTGGTCGTAGATTTTGCCGCCGACGCCGCTGATTCTTCGATTCCCCGAGCGGGGCCCGTCGAACTCTCTGGTGTTTATCGCCTCAGATTAGAGGGCTCTACTGCGTTTCGCTTTCGCTCTTCGGTAAGTTCTATATTTTGGCTACACGCCTCATTGTATTTCGGTTACCTATTCGGGCGTTTCGTTTTTGCATCGACTCTTGTTTCCTGAAGACAGGAATGGTCGTAGATGTTCCGGTCATCACTTGTATGCGGTGCGGATTCATCGGACCTTGACGAGGGTTTATTATGGTTCACATCTGCAGGTATGCCCACCGGCCATGCCGTCTGATAAAGATGCAATACGGAGTAATGCAGGATAAGTTAAAAATTTTTAGTAAAATCTAAATATTTTTTACATTTGTATACTTATCCTGCATTACGAAGTCTAAGTGCCCTCCCTTTCGCTACGCTACCTCCCCACGAGGTTTCAGATGTCATGTTTAAAGCAGTTATGTGTTTTTGTGTGACGTCATGACTTCCGGGTCACGTGCCGACTGTGAGAGGGCGCTGCCTCCTGAGCTGGTTGGGACAACTTTTTTCAGCAGCTGGATCTCACACAGTTCGTCACTCTGTCAAAGACAGCAGTAAATGCAATACGGAGTAATGCAGGATAAGTATACAAATGTAAAAAATATTTAGATTTTACTAATTTATTATGTTTAGCGACATGTATTGTTTCTGAAACAACTAATGGTATTTAAAGGAATAACATATCATTTCAAAGCTAGTAATGGAAACTTAATCCCTATACACACAAAGGACATGCATGTTAAAGGTATGGGGCAGGGTACAAAGCATAAGGGAATGAGAAGTAGTGCACAGACTAACTAACCATACTCACCATTACTCAAGTTACTGCAATTTAAATAGTATTTGTTAAGTTTTTATTTTGTACCAAAAAATATAAATATTGAAAAACTATGTGTGGAAACAGATAATGCAGACTTACACATGCAAGACCTATTCATCAAACAAAAAGAAGCTATGATCTGTGTGTGGGTATATATTCATATTTTATGGAAGAATTTTAACACATTCTTTGGGACTTACTTTCGATGAGCATCTTCAAAGAAGTTGTCAACCAAGGTAGACATCAAACCATTTAGAGCTTTCACTCTAAATGGGGCCAAGTATTCATACTTAAACAGCTTATTTTGAGCTTCAACACCATTGTTTGTGTTTACAACAAATGACAGCAAGCTGTTCCTGAAGGCCCATACCCATTTCTGAAAAGATGGAAAGTCAACATATTTTTGAATGTTTGAAACATTTCTGTATGAAATATATCTCTTAACATACAAACAGCAGTTTGATGCTATGTCAGATACTACGTGTAAGTTAAGTAACAAATGGTACTTAATGCATAAAAATTACTTCAGTTGTGTTACTGCCAAATATACTAGAAACATTGGAAATTAATTAATCTACAATTAGTTGATACACTTTGCTAATTCACTACCCGTGTAATCGAAACATTTTAAAGGTAGACCATAACTGATACATTACCCCCTGTGTATTGTTTGGTAAAGAAAAAAATAATAATGTACCATTCCTCATATATGAATGGTAATTAATTTTCCATGATTGATGATGACAACTATATATGAAGTTACCAACCTTATATTTGTCCTCTGCCAGCCAATGATTGATGATGTAATTTCTGAACCCCAAGCTGCTCCAAATTGAGCTTTGCCTCAGCACCTCTTTGTTTGTCTCAAATTCCTCAGTTGTTAGCGATTCTGCAACACGCAGTGAATAAATAATTTAATCAAATACAAATCATATTCAACCGTTCTTAAATCCCTGACAAAGGTTCAGAAATGTTGATCAGTTGATATTGCCAGATATTGATAATGTACATAAGAGAGTTCAATTACGTATAATGTTGTGTAATACCTATATGAAATTATACCATTTATTACTGTACTTTGTTCATTATGATAACATGTTCACCAGGTGTGACTTTATGTTATGTATTTTGTCTAATTATTGTTCTTACAGACTGTCTTCTGCCACTACTATAGAATAAACTCACAACCCAGAGCCTGTGGTTACCACTATCTCATGGCTGCAACACACCCCCTACTGATTTGTGGAATGGACAGACATATAACTGTCAAACTTACATTCAGCAACCTCATTATTTCTTCCTGGTGTTCAGCCACTCCATTCTTAACAGCAGATGTCCACCGCTGCCATGCCTGTTTCCTGTGGAAGTCACAGATGAAAATGTCGATTGTGAAATATATTACAATGAATATCGTTAGACTTGCCATATCAATAACGTACAAGTATATTCACAATGATGATATGTTTGTAAGAACCAACTGTAACACATGCATACCTTTTCAACATAAATTACCGTACTTTCATACTTTACTATACTCCGGACCTGTGAAGGTCCGGGAAGAGAATAGGTATGCTTGCCTAAGAGGCGACTATTCTTGTAGTAAGAGACGATTAATCGGATTGGGTGGTCAGTCTTGCTGACTTGGTTGATTCTAGTCATCTTATCCTTATTGCGTTGATCGATACGTATGTCAATGACTGGATTGTCTTGTCAAGACTTGATTATTTACAGACCGCCGTGATAAAGCTGGAAAATTGCTGAGTGTGGCGTAAAATAACAAACAAACTTTATAATCTGTCTAACTTTAACATACACTGACCTTGAAATGTGTTTGCTATTGCATTTGCTTCAATCTCAGAAGCATCTATCATGAAGCTTTTGGGTTGCCACGATGAATTATTCCCCTTGATGACTCCAAGAGCCTCCCCGACTGAGAAAGAATCCTCATGCTCAACAACAAAAGTGGCAACAACGGCATATCCTTGGTTGGTTCTTACACACAGAAAGAACAGTGGCAGAGCATACCTGGTCGTTCTGTAAGTGGCATCCAAGAAGACGATCTCTTGTCCATATCTATTCAGCAGTTTTTGTTGCCAATCAGATTGGTAAACAAGGAGCAAACTGTTACATGATTGTCTACCTTCATCATTTGATGTGGAAGGTCTAAAATGCCAACTGTCGGAAGGTCTTGTTTTCTTCCAATTTTCAATTTTATTTTGGAGGAACTCTTGGTCCAATAGGCCCCGCTGAAGATTTCTACGTTCTCTATATATAATCTTCCTGAAGTCTTCCCTGCTGGGAAAAAAATCTTCTATTAAATCTTTTTGGCATGGTCTTTCCTGCAAAGAGACTTTCAACAAATATTTGTGAATGTCGCTTCATTTCATTGACATTAAAAATGCCATCATGGACCCTTTGTTTGATGTTATCAGTGAGGCGGGGGTCAATCGGAGCTTTCAAATCTGCAGCCTGAAAAAGAATCAAAATTACAATTATAACTGGGGTGAATTCAATTCCCATGTCATACAGGGGATAACAACAGGTGAAGTATGATACACCACTTATATGTAGTACTGGTGTGTATTCATACCCCACGTGTTGTCATACAGGGGATAACAACAGGTGGGGTATGATACACCACTTATATGTAGTACTGGTGTGTATTCATACCCCATGTGTTGTCATACAGGGGATAACAACAGGTGGGGTATGATTCATCTCTTATATGTAGTACTGGTGTGTATTCATACCCCACGTGTTGTCATACAGGGGATAACAACAGGTGGGGTATGATTCATCTCTTATATGTAGTACTGGTGTGTATTCATACCCCATGTGTTGTCAGATAGGGGATAACAACAGGTGGGGTATGATACATCACTTATATGTAGTACTGGTGTGTATTCATACCCCATGTGTTGTCATACAGAGGATAACAACAGGTGGGGTATGATACACCACTTATATGTAGTACTGGTGTGTATTCATACCCCATGTGTTGTCAGATAGGGGATAACAACAGGTGGGGTATGATACATCACTTATATGTAGTACTGGTGTGTATTCATACCCCATGTGTTGTCATACAGAGGATAACAACAGGTGGGGTATGATTCATCTCTTATATGTAGTACTGGTGTGTATTCATACCCCACGTGTTGTCATACAGGGGATAACAACAGGTGGGGTATGATTCATCGCTTATATGTAGTACTGGTGTGTATTCATATCCCATGTGTTGTCATACAGAGGATAACAACAGGTGGGGTATGATACACCACTTATATGTAGTACTGGTGTGTATTCATACCCCATGTGGTGTCATACAGGGGATAACAACAGGTGGGGTATGATTCATCACTTATATGTAGTACTGGTGTGTATTCATACCCCATGTGTTGTCATACAGAGGATAACAACAGGTGGGGTATGATTCATCACTTATATGTAGTACTGGTGTGTATTCATACCCCATGTGTTGTCATACAGGGGATAACAACAGGTGGGGTATGATACATCACTTATATGTAGTACTGGTGTGTATTCATACCCCATGTGTTGTCATACAGGGGATAACAACAGGTGGGGTATGATTCATCTCTTATATGTAGTACTGGTGTGTATTCATACCCCATGTGTTGTCAGATAGGGGATAGCAACAGGTGGGGTATGATTCATCTCTTATATGTAGTACTGGTGTGTATTCATACCCCATGTGTTGTCATATAGGGGATAACAACAGGTGGGGTATGATTCATCTTTTGTATGTATTACCTGTCCCATGATATGGTTGGAATGAAGGTCCTCAGATGGTAGGTCAATATAAATGAGCTTTTCCCTTCTGACATCGTCATACACAGGTGATTCTAATACAGTTCTGAGCTCTTGGGACTTCAGTTGCTTGTGGTGATGAGATTCACTCATTAGCTGCACAAACAACATATTTGTGTATTTACTACCAGTTTAATCATTGTTTGGGATTTTGAGTGACAACAGGTTATGATATGAATTCTGAGTAAACATGTTTATTTGTCCACATCTTATGTTGATGTTTTTCAAGTTTTTCTTTCGGATTCTATGGTGTTTTTTGTATTAAAATCAAATACCAGGATATCCATTGTCACAAAAATGGCCCTAAATATTTATGTTCATATATGGTGAGTGTCCATTAGCCCATGCAGTATAAAGTGTAGTTTTCAGGTTGTGATTTTCAGCATTATAACACATTTAACCACTTATTACCTTGTAATCGGGAAAGGTGATCACCTCCTGAAGGTAAATTGCAGCAGAACAACCTCTCTTTTTGCTTCCAGTAATTTTCTTTGCCGGAATATTTTGTGAATATCCGTGGTCATATTCATGGTGGTCCTAAATACAAGATGTTACACTTGTAATATGTGATTGTATACACTTTTTGTAGGAACATGCTTTTTTACCCTGGGACTTCGGGGGGTGGGGGTGTGGGGGGGGGGGGGGGGGTGGGGTGCGAGGGAGGAAGGAGAGAGAGATGTGTCAGAAACCAGGACCAGCACAATAATTTTATTGTAAATTGTGTAAATCTTGCATGTTTAATTACTTAGTTTTATTATTTTTTATAAAACTACCAATTTAGATATAAAAACTTTCAGGGACATGTATAAGGAAGTTGGGTTTCCAGGTGACTACAAATAAAACTTACACTGGGCTTGTTTTTCGGTGATTTGGACCCTGATGGCATTCCATGAGCCGGGATCCAACGACAACAAATGGGATTCCATTGAGATTTATTGGAGATCCATGTTTTATTTTCCCATCGTCTTGGAAGCGTATTAGATGGTTCTGCAAGGAGGGTCCTACAATACATGATGTAATGTCAAAACATTACACATTTCATAAGCAAATAATTCTAAGGTCTGACAATAATCTTGTGACAACTGTGAATATCAATAAATATGTCATACACAGGTCAACTTGATCAATACATAAGCTTACATAAGCGAAATTATCAGAAGATGAGATTAAATCTAGTTTTACAGAACTGACCAAAAATCATGTTTTGCAAAAGTTGTGAATAAGCACCATTACATTTTGATGATTAGGTACATTAGTTAATATTGATGAGGATGTATGGAAATTAATGCAAATGTGAATTTAAATGCTAAAATGTGAGTGGTCTTTGCTCACATTGATAGAACATTGCATTTATATCTGAAAATGACCATAAACAATAAGACAGCCTCACTTCACATTTTGGATAGCAGAAATACCAACGTGGACATCAAAACAAACAACTATATATATTCAACATCACTGTTTATTGAGCAGCACTTCTAACAAGTATGTAATAATGCCATTCCAACACTGGAAATTACATAATGAACATCCTGTGGCCTCACAGAAACCATTCTCTCTATTGAGAGAGAGAGAGAGACAATAACTACGATTGTGTAGGTTCAATATATTCTAGTTGTGCAAAGATAAGAATACTATGCCGATACACAAAGATTTTGTAGAGCCATAGATTATGCCCCTTATACACTTGAGATGATTTGTCAAATACTGTCAAGAGAGATATTGCTTGTTTCTGTCATTATCACTGATAATAGATCGTCAACTAAATAGAACTTGGTGATTCTCCCTTAACATGTTTAGGCTACCATTATAACTTGTGTTGATATGAAAGTGCAATAGATAAAACCAAACCTGTTCTGCATTAACTAACAAGTTTGATGACTGTGCCTTATGCAGATACAACAACAAAAAAGAAAAGAAATATGTACTGTAAATGGCATTATGGTTGTGAAGCCCATTTTCCGGGGTCCCCGCCGTGATATTGCTGAAATATTGCTAAAATCGGCGTAAAAAACATACTCACTTACTCAATGCTCTGTTGACTGTGTGAGCTTGCCTCGATCCAAGGCTGGCAATGTGTCACATTAACTTTTGTGTATATTTTTATCAAGTGCTGATAAAATACTATTTTTTTTCTGTGACCTAATACCGTCAAAGGGAAAAGAGATAACAAACAAGGTTGGCTGCACTAAGGGAAAGCTGAATTCATTTGGACGGCAGGTGTACGACACAGGTAACTATATTGTCCCACTTTTGATCCGTTTGAACATTTTACCATTACAGCCCGTGGAAATTTCATGGTATAATACGTCCCGTCTCAAAACGACCCGACATTTCTGCACACAGTTACCGCCGTGGTGACTCGTAACATTGTAAGCCTTGACTAAATTTGACCCGTCGACCTCGCCAGCATATGACCGTCACGTGATGAAAACATCCTAGCTTGCTGTCGGCGACCATGAACGCCTTGTCATTCGGGAAAAACCCATGCATAAAGCTGGTAATCTGGTAGCGATGTGTGACGACGATAAATCACTAATATATGTTTTAGGAATGTAAATAACTGTTTGCAGTCAACAGGTTGGAACTATTTTCAAAACGGTGTATACAAGTATATTTTGAATATATTTCGGATAAAAACTGAATAAGTAATCTACGTATATTTATGACTAACGACAACTAAACACAGAGACGCAATACTGTGCATCCGTGATCGTGTTTGGGCAGAGGCCTGTTTGCTGTATGGGGACATGTGACCCCATCATTCGTTACCACTCGCCCCTTTCCGTAACAACACGAGTTGGTAACGAATAGTGACTCTCTTTCCCACGTTTAAACGCGAGTCTTCTTTGTGGAAAGGGGCGAGGTTTGCCGATTGTACCTATGCCCGTCCTGAGAAGCCCACAATGACTATCGGGTGTTGATGGAGGTAAAACAGTGTGATATATATGTATATAGTTTTCATATGTACTTTAAGTGGCTTACTGTTCGTATGTTTGATATAGATTAGCTGTCCCAATCAAGGGCGGAACCGTCTGTGCCAATAACAGGTCAAGGTCACGCTGTTATTTTCGCAACAGTAAACGCAGGTCAAACTGTGGTGAGGTGAGGTGAAATGGGGTTTAACGTCGCGTCCCAGATTATTGCACTTATATAGCGACGTGCATGTACGTGTGTGTGTTTGTGTGGCTGCTTGTACTAGTCCGGACTGATGCCGATTTATAGTGCTAGCACACTGAGATACCATGCCGCAGCTCAACATGAATACCCCACTCAGACACAGTATACTGACTCCGAGCCGACCAGTCCTTGTTTTAGCCCCTTTATGCCGAGTGCCAGACAGGGTTACAACAAGTACCATCTTTTAACGTCTTTTGGTATGACGCGGCTGGGGATCAAACCCCGAACCTTCCGTTCTCCGAGCGAACGCTCTACCATTAGACCACGGAGGCGGTCCAGGTCAAACCGTGACCCAGCTAACTGGCTGCCATGGGGACTTATCACGGTTGCGGCCGCTTCACGGTTGGCTACAGCCAACTATGCTTGTCGTAAGAGGCGACTAACGGGATCGGGTGGTCAGGCTCGCTGACTTAGTTGACGCATGTCATCGTATCCCAATTGCATGGATCGATGCTGATGATGTAAATCACTGGATTGTCTGGTCCAGACTCAATTATTTTCAGACCGTAATATAACTGGAATTTGCTGAGTGAGGCGTTAAACAACTACAAACAAACTAAACAAACTATATTCGATATACAAAAGTGTATACTTTGTTTCAGCTACAAGCTAATATGGCACACACTGACCACCAATGGTTTACAGATAAAACAATAGTCGACAGAATCCAGTATTGGAGACAGACTGATTCCCACGAGCCTGCATTCATCTTCAGGAGTTCAAATGGCAGGTTCACCCTCTCAAGGGGGGACGTGTTGGATTTGTCCAGTAGGTTTGCGTCAAGACTGACCAAGGGAGGGTTGAAGCCTGGTGAGGTCGTCTGTATTGCCCTCCCAAATACTCCTGAGAGAATAGTTGTGGAGTTCGGAGTCCATCTGGCAGGAGGGGTGTCTATGAATGGGCAGATTCTACGGGAAGATGGGTGTGATCTAGCAGAAAGCATCAACAGTGTAAGGTGTAAGATCTTAATTTCCGATATTGAAAGATCGGACAGCGCTTGGGGCCTCTTACAGAAACATTTTACTATTCTGGAATCAGGAAAGGACCTCTTAAAGGTTACGTCGGATTTTGTCAAAGATTTGGAAATTGTTCAACTATGCCGAATTCAAAGGCACAGCGAAGGCTTCTTGGCAGGTTTGAGATCAGAACAGTTATTCGTCTATGATCGCACAAAGCCAACGGACCTTGCCACAATATTTACAACATCTGGTAGTTCGGGTTACACGAAACTGGTGAAACAATCACATAGAAATATCCTGAACAGTGGGTACATGTTCAGTATATGTACTCACCTCAGTGCACCCGACAAGATATATCACTCGTCGCCTCTAGGGTGGGCTGGCGGGTACCCAGCACACTTCCTGTACACTGGCTGCACTCGCATTTTGGTTGACGCTGGAGCTGGACCAATAACGGATTTCGCTTCTCTGATATGGAATGCTGTTAATGAAGAGGACGTCAGTGTATTTAACGCTGTGCCAATTCATGTGGAACTGCTGTACCAACAAGCTAAGAAGAAGGGGTTTGATAGACCACCATTCAAGAAAATCATCACTGGAGGCCAGCCGATCAAACGAGCGAACCTTTGTGCACTTGGGTTCCTTGCAGACTCACTTCAGATAGTCTACGGTGCCACAGAGTTAGGGTATATTGCATCCCTGAATGTGGGCATCGACAGTGTTGCTGTCTTCAGAGACTTCACCGTTGGGTACCCTCTCCCAGGTGTACAGCTGAAAGTAGACTGCGAGTCCACGACAGCTCTGCACAACGAGAGTCGTGGAGAAGTCCTGGTCAAGTCTCCAACTCTTTGTATGGGTTACGCGGGTGATGAACCCATTCCTATTACCGACGGCTGGTTCCGCACCGGTGATATTGGATATATGAACAAAGATGGCAGTGTGGCAGTGGAAGGGAGAAGTTCCGACGCCATCATGCACGGCTCCTACGTCCTCTACCCGACGTGGATGGAGAAGGTGCTGATGGCGTGTCCCGGGGTGCAGCAGGTGGCCATTGTTCCAGTTCCCCACCAGGTCATGCATCATGAGATCTGTGCGTGCGTGCAGCCTCAAGCCGGCGCTGAAACAACGACAGAGGACGTCATCATGTTCTGTAGGAAGGAGCTTGCACTTGCTCAGACTTCAACTCTCAATGTTGTCCCCAAATATGTAGTATTCTTCGAAGCATTCCCACTTACCAGTACGGGTAAACTAGATCGGAAGAAACTTTCAGCTGAGGCTACATCGAAGCTGAGTTAGAACAAGTGTGTTTGATGCTTAACGGCGCTCTCTTCTATATTCAAGCTGGGGGCACGGGTGGCCCAGTCGTCTAAGGCGCCGCGATGCGCTGTGCAGAGTTGCGTCCCTTGGGCACGCCAGAAACCTATATGATTGTGGATTCAAATCCCGGTTCGCCCAAATTATGATTCTAGGTTTGTCAGCACCATACCCGTGCTCGTGGGTTTCACCGAAGTGGTAAACGTCTGAGACCTGCATCACTTCGGGCTTTCCTCCCACATTAAGCTGACACGCCGTGACATAACTGGAATAATGTTAAAAGCGGCGTTAAACCCACCTCACTCACTCACTATATTCCAGCTATACGACGGCGGTCTGTAAATAATGAAGTCTAGACCAGACAAACAAGTGCTTAATAGTATAAGCAATGTCCCATGCACTCGGGTAACGCCGACATGTAATCACCCCAAATCACAGAGCCCGACCACCCGATCAATCCATTTAGTCGCCGCTTACGTCCAGCATATATATATATATATATATATATATATATATATATATATATATATATATATATATATATATATATATATATATATATGTACGTTGCTGGGGGCCTGCATCTATTCTCATCAGGATATTCAAAGGAACTTAACATATTGTTTACATAATTACACCGGTACTAGGGAACACGGGTGGCCAAGTCGTCTAAGGCGCCGCGATTCGCTATGTAGAGTTGCGTCCATTGGACACGCCAGAAACCTATGATTGTGGATTCGAATCCCGGTTCGCCCCAATTATGTTTCTAGGTTTGTCAGCACCATCCCGTGCTTGTTGGTTTCACCAAGGTGGTAAACGTCTGAGACCTGCATCACTTCGGGCTTTCCTCTCACATTAAGCTGACACGCCGTAATATAACTGGAATACTGTTAAAAGCGGCGTTAAACCAAACTCAGTCACTCACTATACCGGTTTAAAGGATAGCTCGTGAGAAAAAAACAAATTTGGAGCAATCCACCAAAGCGGCGTATTACAGGGGCATTTTGGACTTGTTCAGACTCAGCGCTCCGAGGGGCTTCCATATATTGGCATCAATTCAATTGTATTTCATGTCTTTGTGTTTAAGTCTTTCAATGTACCTTTAAAGTTGACAAAAATTGATTCGTTAAAATTACATGAAGGGCAATTTGAGTTTTCAATAAAATATTCGGTCGTAAAAGGTGATACAACCCGTTATTAGGCCCTGGGCTTAAACACGTGTATTCCCGGAGTGTCAGTCATTGATATTAAGAAATACGTGTCTTGTAAGGACGTGCGTGTACTGTGTATTCTCTGACCTGGGTCCGCCTCCCTGGCCTCGTGCTAGAGCGTCCCCGGCCGCGTCATACCAGACATACAGACGGTACTTGTTGTTACCCTGTACGTCGCAATATAAGTGCAATAATCTTGGACGCGACGTAAACTCCATTTCACTTCACCTCTCCTCTCTGACCTGCAATTATATCTCGAAAATCTGTTCTTTCAGATTTCGAATGTACGGGAAAACCTTATAGACAAAACCTGACTTTACCTTTCCAATCCGCCCTATTTCACATTGTAGCCACACGGTGAACCCTGCTTTTAACAGTATTCCAGTTATATCACGGCGTGTCAGCTTAATGCGGGAGGAAAGCCCGAAGTGATGCAGGTCTCAGACGTTCACCACTTCGGTGAAACCCACGTACGCGGGTATGGTGCTGATAAACCTTGAAACACAATCGGGGCGAACCGGGATTCGAACCCACGAACATTTATGTTTCTGTCACATGACATCTAATACTTCCACATCAGGCGAGTGATGTTAAATACTGTTCGAAACGACATTAAACCAAACTAACTCACTTACTCTCAGTTAGGTTCGTCGGAGAGACAGGGGCGCAACAAGGCTAATTTTAAATGTAAGCAACCCAATTTTACGAGAGGGCAAAGCATCGAAGCCCTCCAAGGGTTTTAAAAAACAGATGCTTTTAAAAGCTATTTGCTGTATTTTGGGACCGTTTATGTTAAATAGTATTTGTAACAAATACTGGTAATTTATTAAATAGATTTTCTTATTAGTTTTATATATACATATATTTATATATGAACTAATCTGTATATACATATATATATACGTGTTTTACAAGCACATCTTCGAGTTCATTCAAGAAGCATCTATGATGACAAATGAAATTTGAACATAAAAACGAATCGATAATATTACGTTTATGTATTTTCACATGTTAATTCCTAGTATGTGATGGTTGTTGCTTTTCATATTTAAACGCGAGCCGGTCTGTCATTATACATCTTCCCGAGGCAATCGTGTCCCTTAGCCTGTCTCAAAGTGGAAACAAGACTTTGATGTGAGGTGAGGTGAAATGGGGTTTAACGTCGCGTCCCAGATTATTGCACTTATATAGCGACGTGCATGTACGTGTGTGTGTGTTTGTGTGGCTGCTTGTACTAGTCCGGACTGATGCCGATTTATAGTGCTAGCTCACTGAGATACCATGCCCCAGTTTAACATGAATACCCCACTCAGACACAGTATACTGACTCCGAGCCAACCAGTCCTTGTTTTAGCCCCTTAATGCCGAGCGACAGACAGGGTAACAACAAGTACCATCTTTTAACGTCTTTTGGTATGACGCGGTCGGGGATCGAACCCCGGACCTTCCGCTCTCTGGGCGGACGCTCTACCACTAGACCACGGAGGCGGTCTAAGACCTTGATAAAAAGGCTAGTGGACGCTCTTGCCTCGGGAAGATGGTCATCATAAAGAAAATTGGATAATTGTGAGAGAGCGGTTTGCTTACATCACAAAGTACGTATATTTGTGAAACACTTACTTTAAAGGGCTCTCTGCTAGCCTGTGTGAAATACTAGACTAAGTCTATGAAATCTTATATTACACAATATCCTTCTTGACTCTAAAAATAAAACAAACTTTTTCACCTATGCTAATAGAGCTCGCTAGAGCTGGCTGCTTTTGTATGCGTTTCTAGATTGTGCTTATTTTTCATAAAATAATATATTCCACAGTCAGGGTGCAGGACTAGTTTTTGATATTTTTTTCAATTCAACACACATTTGACCTTGAAAAAGGAAACAATTGTCCTATAATCCACCCCTGAATTTCAATGTCTTGCTCATTTTAGGATATTGCACTTCAGAATAACATATTAAACAGACAAAAGTTACTAGTAGTCTACTAAAAGGTTATTAGATTGTCATAAATACGCATGGGGATGTCATGATGATCTAAAACAGCCTTTCTTTCTTCCTTGACCATGTTGACGATGTATATATATATATATATATATATATATTAAAAACGTGCATCGTGTCAACAAAGGGACACCACTCTCACAACGTGATAAACCATCTACCACTAAAATCCTAAAGTGCGTAAGATTCCGGTTTTCAAGTCAGACAATAAATATCAAGTTCGACCGTGCAGAGTTTAAATTAGATCTAATAATTTACTGCATAGATGGTCAATTGTGGGTTTCGTATTTTGAAAAAAAAAATTGTGCTTTGTTAGATGTAAAAATGTGCATTTTTCGTTGTAAGCAATTGCTTTTCTGCTGTAGGCCTAGCTAATGGTAGTTTTGCCCCTGGGAGAATCTCAGATTCGAACAAACAAAAGCGAATCCTGACACTAGTAGTGTAAGATTACTACAGGTTACAATACTTCCATTTCGCAATGGCGAAATGTTCATGCATAAATGGATAAAACCTAGCTGAACGTGTTTGGATTCAGTTGTAGATCTACGACAAATAAAAGTGCTAACAAATTGTAAAGATGATAATATCGACTATTGTACCTCACGAAAGCGAAGGTATTTGTCCTGTTAAAACTTGTTCAATCTCATTAAAATCAGATCTTAGTTTTCGCTACCGCTAAACAAAGATCTGAAGACAGATAGCGATAGCGAGAACAAAGACCTGATTTTAATGAGATTTAAACTTGGGTGCTTCGGGATTCTCGACTGCAGTATGTCGTAAATATATTCTGTATTTATCCATGTTAAGAAAGCATGCAAAGCTTAGCATTAAACGTGATGGGGGGGGGGGGGGGGGGGGGGCAAATCATATAGATCTAATAAAAATAAACAAGTACTTTAATAATGAAATGTCGTAACAGATATTGTATAGGTTTACGGCAGCAAACTTCCGGTTCAAGCAGACGACAAAAACAAAACTCCGTTTCAGACGGGTTGAATAAGCAGGTAGACAATGAACACATGCTTCTTTGGAGAAACTTGATCTCAAACTATTTCAGTTGAAATGTAGCTATTAACTATGCCCTATGGTCTGGTGTTCGAATACGGTATTTACATCTGTATTTAGGGTTTGTTTTCATCCTTGAGGTGATTGTTGTGGCCGGAGACCTACATTGCCAATTGTTTTCAAGATATTTCTGCTTTCATAATGTGTGTAAGTTACTTCTTTCTGATTTGCACATTTTTTCAGAATCCAAGTCAGCAAAGCAGCAGGACATGAAATGTTTACTAACCAGAATAGTGATAACATATATGAGAAAGACCACTTAAAGAATGAAGCTCTACTAACCATCACGATTCCTTAAACGTCAGACAAACTGACTTGGGCTGACATACAGGCATCATGGGCATTAAATATGACCATGCGTTTTATTTTAATTCTTTACAGAATTAGAAACTAACAGTTTTTGTCCACTTGTCCTAATGATAATAACATATAGCAAAATCCTTAAAATGGGCCAATTTCTACTAGTCCTTATGATACCTGTACAATTGGGCAGTTTGGTAAGGATTACAGGACTAGTGCCAATTTCTAATGCTGCTTTATGTATATTCAATAAATAACTACCAGCTTCTGACAGTTATTTTAGTTTTAAACATTAAGCATTATTACCAAACTTCTGTTCATAGTTAATGCCCATGATAAAGGTATCAAACACATAAGACCCAGTCACCTGTAAAAATTGAAAGGGTTTTGTCATTTGTATTAATATAAATTTTGCCATTTATAAAAAAAGATATATTTTGCTAATATTGAAAAGAAAATTAAAAGGAAATTGTCCTTAGTATACTTCTCAGAAGCCACAAGTCACACTGAGGAGACACAGTGTGTAAGATCTAATGGATACTGAAAAGTTAATTTTCATTTGGTTATCTACCTCATCCTAAACATCACCATCTGCTCCCAAGTGGCCATTGTGAGGTTGCAGAAAAATCAAATGTTACATTTCAGTAACTACAGGACAAATGGTTGTCGTATTTTTTACAATAAAAGAATGTTACAAAGATGCTGTACTGTCCTCCATAAAACTGACCACATCACACAGACAATTATTATGGGAAACATGAAACTAAAGTACAAAGCCACATTTTTGACAAGGTAGTTTTGACATAGCTCACGATGCACCTAGTATATTATTTGCATCAAACACATTGTGTAAGCTTTGTTTGATGTTTTTGTTGCTAATAATTGCTTTTTTCCAAACAATAGTATCATCTCTATTTTGTCAAGGAATTGTATGTTAAAGATTTGGTCTGAAAGTAAGAAACTTATTCCATAAATGAAAATACTTGAATGGTTGCATGTGTTTTTGTATCTTATTACTTACAAATTTCAGTTTTGGGAAGGGAAAAACATGTTTTATAAAATTATTTATGACAGATGGCATTTTTCTGAAAAATCAATTTTGATTAATGATTATGTCTTGCACTAGCAAATTTATGTTAATTTTGACCCCTGCATAGAATGTGACAATTACTACAAATGGCAGTTATTCATCCAGGAAGGATAAGACAAATCACACTAGAAACTGATTTATTTAGGGACATATTGGGTTGTTTACCCTTCTATTTAACACACAGAGCAGTGTAACAAATGCAATATTGTCTGCACATTTATAAAATACTGATTGTTTGTGTTTATGAATTGGAGCACTGGCTTGTCTCTTTATAATGCCTAGTATAAGTTTGAGTAAGAAATACAATTAATAAGCATAAATTTATTAATGAGAATTGTGCACTACTTTGCTTACCACAAAGGCTCCGTTTACAGCTTTTAGGCAAATGTTCTCTAAGAGTTATGATTAGTCTTTCATGATACCAAAATGTCACTTGTCTAGACAAAGAAGTAAATGGTTCCTATTTTCTTTTTGTAGAACTAGTCATCATGAACAACAAGGCAAAAGGAAGAGGGAAGAAAAGGAAAGCTCCATCGAAAGGTAAATACACATGTACCACAAATTTCTTTTTTGCTGTAACTGAGTTAGGAACTTTCAAGTCATTATTTGATGAACAGTTTGCCTAATTCTGCCAACAGGTTTCTTCTAGCAGGGAGTTTTCTGCTAAAAATGTTAAGATACAAAACTTGTCAGATATAGACACATCCATTTGTTCATTGGTCTGAGACTAGTGAAAATTTGGAGGGCCTAGTGGTATTCTCCAAAATGTAGATATTTCACAGAAACCACCAGTCCAAAATGAGCTGCAGGCTAGATGGATATGGCCAATGTCGTCTATCCCTACTTGTTTCAAATAACTGTGTTAGAAATTGGCACTAGTCCTATTGTCCTTGCCAAACTTCCCAATAGTTAAGGTATCCTAAGGACTAGTAGAAATTTACCCTTTTTTAAGGGTTTTGCTATATGTTATCTTTATAAGGACCAGTGGACAAACTGTCAGTTTCTACTGCTGAATAACAGGTTGTCAGTATTGAAAAGTGTATGCACAAGAAACATTGAAATTATAAGCCATCAGGTTGACACTGAATGAGACACTGAATAAATATTACATCTTGAAATCCTATCCAACATTATAAGCCAGGTAATACAAATTTACTGGGCCACTGATAACCGAAAAACGTGATTGTGTACCTTTGTGTATTTTATTTCTATCCTCAACTTTTTGACTTCATATGAGTTATTAGCTAGCTCTCATGTGCTGACATATGAATGGAAAAATGTAGAAAATTTTCAGATGATACTGATTCTGTCTATGTCTCGTTTTAATGGGATAAACATTTGAATGGAAGAGATGTTACATAGTCATTGGAAAGAAATCACATACAATCTCGACCATATACAGACATTCAAGAATGTTTTTTGTTCAGTTCAAATGTTGAATCAAGAACTTCGTCAACATATTTTTCAAATTTACACATACAAGGCTTTACCATATTATCACAAAGGCTACATCATAATGTAGACAAAGTTAAGTCACAAGATCTATGTCATAAGTTTACCCTATTGTTGAACATGTTAAAGATTTGGCAGGATTCAATTACCACTGGAGAAGATTTCAAGAAACCCAGGATCCCTCTTAATTTGGAGCACTGATAATCCGGAAAAGTACAGTTAAGTTTGTTCATCAAAGATCTTTCGATTTGATGCCTCGTCTATGTTGAACAGGGCTTAGTGCGGATTTAGGATGTATGCAACCAGGAACATAAGGTCCCTACTTGAATCTTTCTTAAAAATTTGAAGTGCTTATTAAGTTAATAACTGTCATATCTCTAGAATATTTTATACGATGATATGCCCAAAAGGCCAAAACTCCTTAATTGTTTGTCAACTCTGCATTTTGTTTCGCCAGTTTATTGCTTGTTGCATTGTTTGCAATAGATAAGGTAGATCATGTTGGACCTGTGACAGTCAAATGTTAGAATGGCAGGTTTTTCTGGTTCTGTGGCAAGAAGAAAACTATATTTACTTACCAGTTTGCAGATAGAACAGTTAACTGTTTGTGTAATGGTCGAGGTAGCCCTCGAGCTCCAGTCGCGTGGTTTCCGCAACAGAATGCCAATAAACATTAAGGCCTTCAGCTCACATATCATGTTATGAGGTATGGCCTAGTTGGAGTTAACTTTGATACAGTTGATATAGAAAAGGTTCTGAAAGGAACCTTTTTTACTGAAAATAATTGTTGAATAAATATAGTTTTAAAATATAATAAAAAGGGTTAGCGGGCGAGTGTTTAGTTGTAGCACTGCCAGGGCTATTTTGAGTGCTTTGTGTTGGATAGAATTAACTTTATCATTGTTGATATTTGAAAGGGAATTTAATACTAAAGCAGCATAATCCAGTTTTGACTGTATAAGTGTTTTGTATATATGTTTATATGGTTGATTTCTCCGGCCCCTAATCGTTGCCACTGATGCATAAGGTCCAAGTCTTTTTGACATGAGGTTATCAGGTTAGGAATATGAGGTATCCGTGTTAGGTGTTGGTCAAATGTGACTCCCTGCAGGCAACTGGGATATGTAGTGATTGCAGTTTGTAATTCTTATATATTTATTATTTGGTTGAATGGTAAGTGTGTGAAGTCATAATTTTTATGGTATTTTGTAATTTAAGGGTGTGGTTTGTGGAGCTGCTTGTTGTTGAAAAGTGGGCAGCAATTATATTTGCATTTTTGTTTGTGGTAAGGTATTTGATGTTTGTTAAATAAAGGTTTTGCTTTTATTGGAGTTATGTTTTATTACTTTTTTCTGTTTTCTAGCATTTATTACTTCATTGCTCCACCAGGGGACTGGGTTATGTGAGTGGTTGGTTTTAGAGATTGGTATAGATTTAGTGGCAATTTTATTGGATTTTTGTTGATTTTATTTGTAAAGTTTGTACATGAGGTTTATAATACTTTCTATGTTTGTGTTTTTTATTTGTGTTCTGTCTATTTGATTGCAGAGTTCTATAAACAGCTGCCAGTTTTCATTATTGAAGTTGAAATGTATTCGCTGGGTATTTTGATCTAAAGATGGGTCTTGTAGTGGTTTGGAGATGGTAAGCGATATTTTTATGGGGCAGTGGGCATTGCCCCAGGTGTCTTTTAGAACTTCACAGCTTTTTTTTATTTCAAAGGTTCGCTGTAGTTACTCACTGCTGTTGGATTTTGAAGATCATCAGTAGGATAACTTGGTTCATTATCATTTAAAGTTCTTAAATTATTGCTGTCAAGCCAGTCTGTGATGAGTTTGCCAAATTTCTTTGTATATGTGTTTGTGCCCCACAGTGGATGGTCAGCACTGAAGTTTCCTAGCAAAAGTGTGTTTGGATTTATATAGTTGAATCATAGGTTTTCGGACATCATTATAACATTTTCAGATGGCCATTTTTATCTAGATAGCTTGCGCTATACTAGGGGCCGTTGCATAACACAGACATTGTTCATACTCAGATGATGGCTTGTTTTTAAGAGAAAGGTGTCTTTTATAAGTGAATGTGATGTTTTGCAGTTGTTCATAGAACGTGGTTAAAGAAAGAACTACAAGTGTTTCTTTACCCCCAGGATGCCAGAGGGATATATATGTCCCTCCTCTTCAACCCTCACTTTGAAGTAGAATAAAATTTAAAATACAAACAAATACACTTCACAGTTTTGAATTCTATGGGAAATTCCCTGTTCTGTGATATCATCAAATGTCATTTAAGGCAAAGCTAAATTACTGAAAATGACCTCTGAAATTAGGTACATCGTAAATGTTGCCATTTTTTACACATTAATATATCACCATTCTCAGTGTTATTTACAGCATATTTTTTTAATCTAAATTTCGAATATTTATTCGAAGAAATGAATTTCAAAAATAGCATATTAGTGATCACGGGTATCTGTGTTTTATCAAATATCCAATGTTCATTCTAAAACGTCGTTGATAACCCTAGAAGTGTTTAAAATGTTTTGGAAAATATGCAGACACAAACGCCAAAGTGAATTTTCTGCCATATAATAAAATTACAAAAAATCTTGTTTCACGCATACTGGTATTAAAGACGCCAATAACATCACATATATTTCAAACTCAGATGTGGTACATACATCCTTAAATTCCTCATACATTTTAGATTCAAATGTTAATGGGTCTTTGTCACCAATACCAAGTGTCAAGATGAAATCAAGCAAAAAAGATTCAGTGTGAAAACAAACCCTGTGCTCGGAAAACTGAGTGTACGAAAAATTAGGGAAATAAAAAAACTACATTGCAATCATTTGTTAAATTCAACAGAAATTGTAAAAGTTTTCGTCCAGCGTGACGCGATGACTGAAACAAAATCATGCACAACCCCAGCGGTATTTATCAGAATGTTTTACTATTTCTCTTGCTTTCAATGAAAAATAAAACAACAAATAACAGTACACAGATTGTCAGAATGTTTCTGATTACTTACATGTCACATTTTATGTACATACGATCCCAGAACCAACGAAAGTCCCCTTGTAAAGCCCCGCATGCTGTTGTCAGCGAACACGCCATTTTGTAAAAGTTGGTCATCGCTAGAGGTGTGACTGGTGTCATACATCAACGTTGTTTGTACATATTTGATCATTTCTTTGAGGTGAAGATCCTTGAATGAAAGCACACATGATCATTGTATCATGCTGTTTACAGTTTCAATGATTCAGATTCTGGATATATTTTATACAATTTTTTCACATAATATAATAATTCCACTATGAAAATTTATCAATGTTCATTTCATATCATACGTAAATATAGGCCACAAAATGTATGAACCTGTGTTAATCTCCTATTTCTTTGAACATTTGAACAAGAAATTGATACCGTTGAATGCGATATTTTTTTCATTTAGACAAGTGTTAAAAGATGAAATGAAATAGTGTAATACTCAATATTGTAATTTCATAAAAACAGGTTACTGAAAAGCCATTTCATTTTATTTTGAAACTAAAACTGAATCTATTACTGTAAATAATCGGACTTTATGTCGTATGATATACAGAACGGTGAAGCTACAAATGATATACAAATTATTCCTCTCATTGTGTATTATATAATGAGTTCAGCCTTTTTAAATATTGTGATCACAGGATATTAAACTTTATTTCTCCAAGAACTGTTAAAAAATATTAAAAATATAAAGCATGCCATGTAACCAATGTGTCGAATCATATGTGATTATCCTTGATAATTCTATACCAGATGCTATACGGCTGAAATAATGCTGATGCACCGTTAAATTTTAACTCACTCACTCTATACCAAAAGGAGCTTTCTATGCGTCTGCTTTTGTATAATTCTGAGACAAGATTAAGAGAAATATTCAGATAATAACGAACAAATACATGTTCAATATTGAATATGATTTTGTTTGTTTTAAAATATTCTAAATGCAGACATGACTGAAACTGGTGAACCAAAGCCAAAATTATTTAAACATAAATCAGCACATGGCATTCCCAGTAATTGGCCTCTTCCAAAGTACAAAACGTGGGTAATATGTGACAGGGATAAAAAAAAAATTATATTTTGCAGAGTATGGTCAACTAGTTGGAAAAGACTGGAAATATAAAAATCCTTCAATGGTTTAAGGGGTGTCAGAGCCAACATCCTTAAAACACATTTATGTCATTTAAATTTGTCATCTAATGGATATTAGCATATGTCACTCAAGGCAACCGGCCACGTATGAGAAGCTCTTCTTATTCAGACTGGTCCTTAGAATGTTTGCACATTGCAACTGGTCATATTGTGATTTCGGCCAATAACATAACTCAGGTTGGTTTTGTTTACCAATGTTTACCAAACTTGAAACCTCCATCTTGCATCTTATATATGTTCATTTAGTTTCCGTAAATTTAATGTTGTAGTAGTTTTTCTCTTCATTTTCTGCAGAGCAAGAAAACCAGTGCTCCCAGGAGAAAGGTGTTACCAACAATGATGAATTGAAGTAAGTTCAGTAAACTATGTTTATAATGAACACGCTAGTGAACTTACCGATATAACAAACTTATTTTTTAATCCCGGACATTTATTGTATATATGCTGAATATATGCTTATAATGAACTACTGTTATTACAAACTAAAATTAGGTGTCCCTTTGAGTTTGTTATAACCATAGTTTACTGTACATTCATAAAAACAGTAAACAACACGAGCAAGTACCAGTACTATCTGTCCATTTGCAAAATCTACAAACAAATCAACAATTTTGATACATCTTTTTTTAATGATAATACAACATTCTTTCCTTATTTGGAATACTTACATCGTTAGATACATGCATGGACATTGGACATAGATGTACAAACCTTGAACAATGATGAACATTAATGGTCTGGATAGTAAATTGTAATGTCAAGAACCTGACTTTCACTTTACAGATTTTCAAAATGGAAATAACTTAAGTATGTCCACATACATTTATTCAAAGTTTTGAAGATGTTTTCGTCTGTTATACAAAAACAAGTTAACTAAGAGGCTGCTTGACTTATAGTGAAAAGACAAGCCAAAGGATCAACTACTGTTCGATTTAGCACCTTCCGTTTACCTTCACAACCTTCAAAATTGCAAAAAACACTGGTATGATTTCATGTGGATAAAACTTGTATTTCAGACAGACTGATTCGCAATCCAGGGTTGTGCCTACATTTGCCAAGAGGAAGAAAGTAACTGAGCCTGCACCTGAACAGTAAGCCACCGTTGGAATTTAAATTTTGTTGATTTGTAATTATGGTGATGATATGGGGTAGGGATGTCAAAATGCATACCGGTATGTCATGTTTAGATACATATGATACTTGAGTCATGATACTTAATTTCCACTCTTACAAGCTTACAAGAGGTTATGCCTTGCAAGTAGTTAGTGTTTAATTCACACAGTTGGCTAATTTAAGCTAATTTTAATAGTAGTGTCTGCTCATATTTTAGATTAGTCTTTTGTTTCTTGAGACGTAGTAAGGTTATGCCAACCTGAGTAAGGCAGGTTATTTTTTTCATAAGAATTATTTTTTAAACAATACAGGAATGAAAGGCATTGTACAGTCTACAATGTAAGCCACTAGTCTGAAGCCTGTGTCTAGTACAAGACTAGTGGAGCATATTTTGTGGTTGCCCACCCAATCAGTCTAGTAAGGTTTTTCTCACACGAAAATGTAATCAGTTGAAACTATTACAGAGAATATGCATAATACATTCTTGGCAACATTCAGCATTTGCTGCACCACACATAATGTCATTAAACTCATCACTGAAATGGAAATTAATGTTTGTTATTTAATGCGTGTTTAAAGGGGCACTGATCTAAGGCAATTCCCCGGGACTGGTTGTTGCCTTTGTTATTGTTTTTTCCCAGTGAGTACCCGGATGTATAGCAGAAATCTAGACTAGTTCGCGACCTCTGCTGCGCAATTCGTAAGCGCATCAGTCACTTTGATGGGTAGTAATAAGGGTGTATGGTCACATTGATCAACAAAATGAAATACAGTTTTCGAGATAATAAGGAAATGTAGGTATATTTGTGTGTAGCATCGGTAATGGTGACGACGTTTTGATAAGTCACTTGCTTGGTAATTTTGCGATTTTCGTTTACACTATTTGACTAGCAACACAAAGTAAATATTTCACCTGAGCATTGCTTTTTTATAGTGTGTATAATTTTTACTGTCAAAATGTGTAACATTTTCAAATTTATTAAAAGTGACTAAAAAACATTTCCATTTGTATTATTATGTTAACGAATTCCAAACATTTTGATGTTTAATGTCACCACCAAGAGACTGAAAATGTTACGTTGAAAAGTACATTTCTATGTTATTTGGCTTCTAATCCTACATAATAGTCTGTTGTGATGTTTGTAGGCCCTTTTGATCATCTTAATCAATCTGGACAGATTTTTTAGTCCAAATGACTGAAATATTTACACATTTTATAAATTGCCTGAGAGAATCACATTTAACAAATTGACGGTAATATATACACGCTTAAAAAGGAAAAGACCTGTGAAAACAACGTCTATCGTGCATTGTAGAATTTCCCAACCAAGACGTTGAGAAACAAGAACGAATCGGTTCAAATGAAGGAAAACAAAATGCAAATACCATAGTTGCAACCTACCAAATTTATGTGTATAAATTTTAGGAGCTTCCTTGTTCGAGGAATGTATCCGTGAATATCCACACAAAGGAACAATATCCCACTCGTCTGCAGCTGTACAAAGAAACTTATTCGATGTCACGTGTCTCTGTAACAATCAAATATTTTAAAAGATATATATCGTTTCGGGATATTATAACCCGTGTTCGTTTCTCAACTGATCACTTGGATTGTTTCAGGCGTTCACATAGGTGTCAAGTCTCAAGGGTCGGCTGAGAAAGCCCACGTGACAACTATTTTCATAACATCCACGGTTCCTAAAAAATCCATTGAGTGATAGGTAACAATGATCAATCAATCAACGTATTATCAGTTAACCCTTTGAACAAAGTATGTTGTTTTTACATCGGCACTTCCCGCCATGATATGAGTGTATTCCCTTTGTTTTAGTAAACCTAGACATGTAAACACTCACTTTTGACATATCCACTGTGCAAGATAACAGTAATTAATCAATCAACGTATTTTCTTAATCCTTTGATGACTTGGAACGATCCGTTGATTTACGAAAAAAAAAGTAAATCAATTGATCATTCACCTCTTGCTGGTCTGCCACGTGCATATTACATAACACACATTTCACCTCACTTCAAACCTGGATTTAAATTGAATAATTACCCCAGACACAATAAATGCCAAATGGGAACCTTTGTCAGGTAATCTAAGTGGTGCTACCACTAATTGTACCTGTAATAAATTCATTAACTGAGCATCAAGTGAATGATGACAAATACACAAGTGTAGGGTTATACCAGAAAACGTGGATGACAACAATGGAGGAGTAGTCGTATTATCGATGCAATCCGAAATCCAAAAATGCTTTCACTGCACAGATACTTTTTTTTAGTATTAAACTATAACCATCTGGGGTATTTCCAAATCCTATGAGCTCCGCCTTTCTTTTTGTCTGTTTGTTTAGGCTGAAGAAATTAATTTACATGCGCCCTTTGTCGAAATCTTTATAGATCACAGTTAACCAATCAGTGTTAATGCAAAAATTCGTAAAACAAATATTGCCTCCGGCCTCCAAGTGTATTTAGCTGTCCTTGCAGACGGTAGCCCAGTCTCTGGTCACGCTCAGTTGCGTTGCGTATCATCCGGGTACTTACGGGGAAGAAAACAATAACAAAGGCAACAACCAGTCCGGGGAATTGCGTTAGATCAGTGCCCCTTTGACGTGTTTAACTTGAGATATATGGAAACAAGTCTGTAAATGATGAGCCATTTCATGCTAGTACACTAAAGTCTGGGCTAATGGCAATGTTTTTTCACTGGCCCTAGTCTCTAGTCGGGTATCTTCACAGTATCTGGACAGCAACTATCTCAGTGGATGTTTTAGTTGACAGCCATTGAATCAGATGCATTCATTGCTCAAGACGCATGTGGGGATTTCAGGTTAGGCAGCAACCTGGAGGTGACTTTATGAATGGGATAGTCAGGCTTGGTGACTTGGTCGATAGTTTGTCAAACCAGGCATGTCATTCCCAGAATCACTGAAATATGTGATCCAGACTGGATTATTTGTAGACTGCTGTCATATTTTTATTAGATCGAAAAGAGTTTACTAGACTTGGGCTTCAGGCTTGTGTCTAAAGTTGTAGAGTGAAACTGATTACATACAAGGTATACTGGGAACAATATTAAAAGGGAACTCCAATATTTATTCAGAAATTAATTATAAAGAAATGTTGTTGTTCAATTCAATCTTCATAGTGAAGTCAATATCTGGTCCATTCCCTGTGAGCGTCGATACAGGCACAACATCTGAGCATACTGTATATCAAATGCTGGATTGTTGCCCTTGGTATCCTTCGCCATTCTTCTTGTAAGCTGCAGTTGTGTTTGCAAACATAACAGCACCATTGCTCAAGATCCTTTTGGAAGAATTTCTTCAACTTATGGTAATTCAAGCCCCATGTAGTTAGTACGCAGGACACCTATAAGAAAATTTGAAAAATCACATATCGGACCATCAGTCGGTCACTCTCACTGCCAGTGTCCCGGCTGTGCAATCAAAATGGTTCGGTTTCCTTGATCTATCAGCTGAATTTATATCATGTCCGTACCATTTTGGAAGAGTGAAATCCCCACGATGTCTTCAGATGTTATGATAAAGCAGTAATGTGAAGATATGTGATGTCATCATTTCCGTGATCAAGTGGGCACTGTGTGATGGGATTAGCCTCTCAACTAGTTGGAACAACTTGTTCTTCAGTTGGACCTTACACAGCTTCAATTATATTTCCGTAAAAAATTAGCATACAAGTGTAAACAGTTTTTAGTATTTACTAATTTTCAACTCTGATAAAGAAATTTTGGTGTTGTAGGACAGAATGCAACAACAATGGGTCTAATAATAAGAGACAAGAAGAAATTGAAGGATGTGACACTTTAGCCTTTGATAAATCACCTCTTCACACAGAAACAGAAACAGAAGCAGAGGTGTCACATGGACATCTGGAAACAAAACACAGAACACAAGACGCCACGTACACAGTCAATACTGAAGTTTCCATTTTCCCCAAGGAAGAACTGCCAGAACAGGAGGATCAACACCCAGGCTCTGGTCTTACTCCTAAAACTTTGTTAAATGAAACAGGTAGTGATCCAGCTGGATGTATAACAAATCCTCAGGTTATGGAGGGTTTCCCAAACAAGACTGATAAAACAGCACATGTATTAGAAAATATAATTTCTTTTGCTAATGTGGCCAAGGTAGCTGCTGACACAACGAAGGTCATGAAGCCCACTGGTGTATCATGTGGAAGTATGCCTGTCAGTGTGGAGAGATGGGGTCATGTGAATGATGTAATGCCAGGGCCAGCATTAACTGATGAAGCAGAGAATATTTCCTTGATTCCTTCCAAAAATATACTGAAAAGTTTAGAGCAGTGCATTGAAGATGGTAAGTCAGCTGAAACAGATGGTGACATTTTGAAGCCAAATATGGCGTCAGTAGCAAAGCTGGAGGATATTCAAGCTCATGGAGAAATGGAGGAGGCTGATCAAGGTCATACAGACCAAGGTTGTATGTCTGAACAGGTAATTTCTCTAATAAAAGTGCAAGATATGAAGCTGACAGAAACAATGGGAGCAGACATCAATCAAAATGAAGAGAACAGGAAGGGTAGAAAGTGTTTCTCGCTGACTACACATGAAGAAAGCCCAAATGATCCAATGCATGTATCAGGCTGTGCTGAAGAGTCGGATAAGACATCTGATTCTTCATCAATGGACAAAAGCATTACAAAAAATAAAGAAGTGTACAAAGATATATTGGTAGATCAACGTACTGAGACCAAGAAGAATTCAACAGAGATACTGCAGGGCCTGTCAGGGGTAACCAGTGAACAGGGTGAAGTTAGTGCAGATGAGATCATTCCTCCTGAGATGGATATTGGTATTGCTGAGGAGAGACCTGCAGCAGTGAAGAACAAGGAAGCTGACATACTTGCAGGTATGTGAGTCTGATATACTTGCACACAAAAGTGATGCCTGTGCATCCTCTACTTAAATGAGTGAGCGAGTATGGTTTTACACCGCTTTTAGCAATATCATGGCGGGTGACACCAGAAATGGGCTTCACACATTGTACCCATGTCGGGAATCAAACCCGGGTCTTTGGTGTGACAAGCAAACACTTTCACCACTAGGCAACCGACAGCCCCTCTCTCTACTTAAATGAGGATTTACTGAAAGATGTTGGTTTGGCAGGAATTTATTAAGGAACTATGTGTCCTTGACGTGCAAATTCTTTTTTTTAATATTTTGAGATTTTTCTAAAGTTCCCATCTTCTTAAATTCAGAGGTATTTTAACATTGTATTTAACATTACATTCAATACAATTGTAATACAGAGTACCGATTCTTGTTCATATGCTGTATGTCAGGTTTTGTTTGAAACTGCTTAAAATTTGAAGATAGATTGTTACTAGGTTTAAAATATGCAGTCATTGATTAAGTAAGAATCAATGATTGATTAAAGTATCAATGATTAACAATCAAATGAAAGAGAATCATTATGAGAATTCATTCTCAACATCCTCCATGTAAAACACATTGTAGACTTGAAACAGTACCCTGCTACACAACTACCAGGAAACACTGCAGCAGCAACTGGCCTTGGTACCCAAATGTCTTCACTTTGGGATTTTTATAATTTTGTACTTAATTCTGTTATGCCCATAAATTCCTTAAATGAAATTGCGACTTACTATGGTCAGTGGAATCTATTGAATATGGAATAACACTCAGTATTAGAAACCCATGAAGATCCAAGTTAGAATATGTCTTCCTGTTGTAAAAGGCGACTTTGCTTGTCTTAAGAGGCGACTAACGAGATCGGGTGGTCAGGCTCGCTGACTTGGTATCGGGATACTTGATGCCTCATGTGGTGCTGCGCACATGTCACAAATCAGGTGAGGCCAGATCTTTTTTTACTTGCTTTACAAATTTAATGATGGTAAATTTTGTTGAAATGTTATAAACAAACAAGATTTTTGTTAGAAACGTAGAGAAGCTCTATGTGTTTGCAAGGATTATTTAAACTTGCGATCTGACTCCCTGAACCTGACATCTACCGGTATAAATGATGAACTGTCATATATAATATTGCATGAGAGGGAAGGGAGGTTACTCCAAATCATTTTGCCGATCCAAGGTGTTGGCCACTCTTATGACAAATATGTTTTCCCAGGTTGAGGTGACTTGTTTTTTCGAAACGGAATCTAACTTTCAAAGAACTGGCAGAGGAATAAGGCACTTCAATTGGTAGTTTTATCAATGTCCTATCAATGTCCTATGTTTTTAACAAAACAATGTACACATTCAAGACGTTTTGGTTTGTGAGAGATCTTATCTGTGACCCTATTTATGATTGTACTGACAGTGCAAGACAAGAACTCTCCGAAGTCTAAACAGTGTTCCCTCTTTATTTGTCTGGTTTGCATTGCTGAAGTAACAGCTGTGTTTCAGGCTCTTCTCCCACATTAAAGCATTATTTATTTATACCAGACGACCTGTAGTAGAGGAGAGAAAAAATTGAATTGCAATTTCTTTTCTTTTTCACCTACCGACGGGTATTTTCCTATAAAAATCTGTAAAGCTAGTGAAAGAAGGTGTGGCCTGAAGTTAAGCATCACTGGTCCCCAGAGAGTGTCTATGACTTCAGTCCTGCCCCACACTGAAGCAAATGTAGTGCATGTGTCGTCTCCTGAGGTAAACGAAATATGCCTCTGTTCACCTAGCAGTGAATGGGTACCAGGTTGGATGAGATGGCATAGGAACTGTTATCCTTCTAACACCTCACAAGCAGCTTGGGTAGTATACTCCCCAGGGAGATGAGAATGAAAATCAAGTGCACGCTGATCCCTCAGCCTGGGTTATATGTAGCTCTTTAACCATGCTTTAGGATGTGGATTTGGTGCGTTATAAATATGCACATTAGTAGTAGTAGTAGTAGTAGTAGTAGTAGTAGTAGTAGTAGTAGCAGTAGCAGCCTTAGAAACTGGCACTAGTCCTGTAGTCCTTACCAAACTCCCCAATAGTAAAGGTATCTTAAGGACTAGTAGAAATTGGCCCATTTTAAGAGGTTTGCTATATGTTAGCATTATAAGGACTAGTGGACAAAAACTGTTAGTTTCTAACCCTGAGTAGTAGTAGTAGTAGTAGTAGTAGTAGTAGTAGCAGTAGCAGTAGCAGTAGCAGTAGTAGTAGTAGTAGTAGTGAAATAAAACTTAACTGACTCACTCACTCACTCTTGTGTGTTGATGATGTACAGCACCAGGAAAGGATGTAGATGCTGACATGGACTTCACAGACTCCCAACTGTGTGAGGCAGTCAGTATGGAGGAATCAGCAAAGTAAGTAAACAGTACTGAACACACATGATTGCTTTAAACTGATCTGTGAATGAACATTTCAGTGTGAAATATTCTGAGAGTGATTTTCCATTTTAATTCACTTTTAAAAGTATGAGATTGAAGTACAGGTAGGTTATTATCAGTGAGAGTATAGTTTACTGAGTGCATGATAAACATCATAAATATATTCGAATATTGATACTGTACATTCATATTGATAAAGGCATTGGAGTTACCTCCCTTACACTTGCTGCTCTGGGCAGAGGCGAATTTGAATTGGCAAACAATTTGAGTGTATATCAATGTAGCAGTTAATAAATTTATTAAATTACAGTCTAAGTTTCACAAAAGGCTCAGATGACAATATCTTTACCCAGCCAGGCAGTGGAAAATAGTCTCCCTGATATATTAACCGGAGACCACCAGGTGTCTGTTTGATGAACCTACAAGGAGAATGAACTCACCATTATATAAACATATAGCTGGAATATTGAATATTGCTGAGTGTGGCATAATAAAGACACAGACAAATATGCTTACACATGTCATTTTGAAGTATTTTTATTATTTGTGACTTGTTTTCTCCTCGGACATGATATCTTTGAGTTTGCCCTTAAGTTTCGTGACATCACATAACAAGATGGAGATCACTTCTAACTATTACAGTCAACTGATGGTGCTGCAAGAAGTTCAGAAGCAACGGATGGAAGGAAGGAAGATCATCCATGATCTCATTGTAGATCTGTCATATCTGAAGTAAGGCCTGTTCAGTTGATATGTTTTAACAGGTGTAGTCAGTATTGGTTAAATTCTACTCATCTTCGGACACGAAATACGTAATTTTTTCAATTTATGATTATTCAATATGTAAAGTGATTTTATAATTGGATTTATACTCCCAGGAATAGGGGGTAAGTATCTTCAGTGAGATATGTTTCCTTTCAATGATATGACATTTGCCAGGTAGATTTCCTGTTATAGGTAAGAATATGAAATAACACATGCAGCTTCTAGCATAAAATGCTTCATGTGTGAACTTTGACTATACTGTAGCAAAATCAATATGTGACTACAATGCTGTTTGGGGATGAATTGCAGCCCTACTCTGATTAAGGATACGACTGTTGCATCGACCACATCGCAACTAGAAAGTAACATCTAAACCTTGCAATGCAATATCTATGCACAAGACCTCTGGGAATTTATTTTGCTTTCACCTATCTGATTTTTTGTCTGACCCTCAACAACATTCACTTTCTTGCTGTTGCTACCATTTTCAGCTTTGATGTCAGATGGGCGAAGAGAGTAGGCTCGTGCCTTTGGTAGTTTTGGATTTTGCATGGGTACTGTACACTGTATAAGCACCATAAATACCAGCTCAGGTTGTTTTGAACTTATGAAACCTAATTTGGACAATACTCGTCATTGTCAATGTCTGTGTTTGACTGAGGGTGGAACAGTATTTCAGTGAGCTGAAAGCATGAAGATATGCAGGTCTCAAGGGTGCATGCTATTACCTGTTAACTATTTGGTTTTGTTTATATCCTGGGTCAGTACGGTTGATCGTCTGATCGTTTGAAATACTTCCGGTGATGTATGAAAATGAGCAATGGCGGAAATATAAATGTGAGAGCACAGAAACGCCAAAGGACTTTATTTGTTGGTGTAAAATGTTTACAGTGTCACCATAGTACAGATTAACATTAGTAGCATATTGGTAAATTGAGAATCGTTCTGTCCACGATACATATCACAATATCATTTTTCAATGCTTGCTATTCCAGGTGATTTCAAATAGCGATATTTATCATGTGTTGAATGTTATACACTTGTCAAATACCAGGAGCGTGCATCCAGAGCCTGCATCCATGCATATTTATTGAATGAGTAAACATTGTGTTGTACCAGCATATTGTTTTCTTCAATTTATCATGGTTAACATTTATACTAAGTTATCTTATAATAATTAGATCTACATCAAGTGCTTTTATGAGTTATCATGGTGTAATATTTATTCATCATTTCATATAATTATAGTTTAGCAAGTAATAATTATCATTAGGTAAAATGCATATATAAAATATCAGTAGTTTCAGTTATAGCTTTTTAGATGGTTGCTAGCCTAAGGTATCAAGATCCCATCTCCCAGACAAAGGATATTTATTTAAGTATATCTGTCATCACCTACCGGGGTATATTAGAATAACATTACTTCAATTAAGACTCATTAAGGATTAGCCCCCATACAAGCTCGTCTATAGTGCGTTAAGGATTAGCCCCCATACAAGCTCGTCTATAGGGCATTAAGGATTAGCCCCACACAAGCTCATCTATAGTGACACCCTAATCTCTTTCAAGCATCCAGTAAATATGTCAACAAGATTAGTGCCAGTCCAACAGGATTAACAGGATTTAGTATTCCCCTCTGTCCAGCCATCCATTTAGCATAGGACACAACCAATCGTGTATCAACCAATCACATTCCTTTCTATTGTTCAAACTTTCATTAAATACATACTGTAGCCAAGTTCTAGCAGAGAAGGGGTTTGACTCTCTTACAAAGCAGACCTCTCTCCCACAGCCCAGAGTGTGTACCGACTCTCTGTGGCACCCTCAGTTATTTTCTAAGTATATTGTAAATTGTTAATTGTTCTTGTAAATAAAATTGTGATTAGTCTCCTGTGACTCTGGCTCTTTGCTGACTAATTCCCCAAGAAAACCAGCACGTCATTTGGAAGGTATTGTTCACCTAGAACAGTTCCATGATAATTTGGCGGAGAATCATCGTTTTCGGAACCACGGAGTCCAGGAACTAACTACAACCAACTACAAGAACCCATTGGAGGACATGTCCAACCGTGATCATCTGATGGAATAACAAGCAAGCTGCATCTACCTCTGACCTCAACACTGGATTAAAGACAACCAACTCCTGCAAAGACACCAACAAAGGAAGAAAAAGTCTTCAAATATTGTAAGTACTACATTGTTGATTACTTGTCTTTCTTTAATTTAGTTCGGTACATACTAATAGGTGTCATGGCAAAAATGGAGTCTGGTATGGAAAGTAACTTTGAAAGTGAAATTCCAACAGTGTCTTTAGTTACGCCCCTTGCCAACAGTGTAATTCAGGCAAAATTTGGCACAAAAACAACAAATTGTTTAGTAGATACAGGGGCATCCATTTGTTGTATTTCGTCTGCTTTTCTGAGCACAGCTTTTGAAAACCTTACTCTTGGAAACTCACCCTTTCCACAGGTTAAAGGTGTTGGCGGCGAATTGCACAAAGTGTTAGGTTCAGTTGTGTTAGATTTTGTCATTGAGGATCAGGAATTTTCTCAAAGATTCCATATTCTGCCTACACTTCCAGAGGCAGTGATACTAGGTGAAAACTTCCTTGATGACAATGATGCAGTCTTAGATTATAGCTGTCATTCCTTGATACTTAACAACAGCACCTCAGATAGGCAATATATCAATTTCATAGCCAATTCAGTGCAAGAGATTAGTGGATTAGCAAAAACAATAGATCAGATTTACATCCCCCCTCAGAGTGAAATTCATTTCAAGGTTAGACTATCAGAGGTCAAAGAGGATTCCCTCATCCTGATTGAACCCATTGCTTCCCTCACTGCTCATTCTGAAGTAGCAGGTGGTAGAACTCTTTCCAAAGTGAAAAGCCAAACTGCTACCTTTAGGCTTATGAATCCCTCCCAAGAAGAAAAAGTTCTTGACAAGGGTACAGTTGTAGGCAAATTTAGTTACATTGACAAAGACTCTGTTTTTGAAATCGGCTCTGACCAACCATTCATCAGTACCGTTAACACCGACAATGAGAAGAGAGACAATGACACCAGGGATTATGTTAAAATTGCACAAGAATTAGGATTTGATTTGACCAATACACAACTGACTTCGGACCAACGACACAGACTACTTAGATTCTTGGGACAAAATAGAGACATGTTTTCAACGAGTCTTGCAGATTTAGGAAAGACTGACATGCACCAGCATATCATTGACACTGGCGACCACCCACCCGTTAAGTGTAGACCATATCGCCAATCCCCTCATCTCCAAAAAGTCACTGAAGAGCTTATAGATGATTTCCTGAAGTATGATTTGATCGAGGAGTCTACTTCTATGTATTCAGCTCCCATTATCCTAGTCAAGAAACGTGATAGCTCATATAGATTTGTTTGTGACTACAGAAAGTTGAATTCTGTCACTTTACCAATGTCATGGCCTCTTCCAGTTTTTGATGATGTTGTTGATAACATAGCCAATGCACAAGCTAAGATCTTCTCAACTTTAGACCTTGCTAATGGCTTCTTCCAAGTGCCATTACATGAAGATTCAAAGCATAAAACTGCTTTCGTCACCCATCAAGGCCTTTATCAATTCAAACGTTTGCCCCAAGGTTTGACAAATTCTCCACTTTGTTTTCAACAGCTCATGAGCAAAGTGCTAAGAAAATTGCTTTTTAAGGTTGCGCTGATTTACATTGATGATTTGATAATTTACAGCAAAAACTTTGAAGAGCATCTCCAACATTTGGAGCAAGTATTTTACTATCTGAAACAGGCAAAATTGACACTAAAGCCATCCAAATGCAATTTTGCAACGGACAAAGTTTCGTTTCTGGGTCATGTTTTATCATGTGGAGGTGTTCAAGTTGATGACAAAAAGATTGAAGCAATTAGAACCTTTCCAGTGCCCAAATCACAAAAGCAGATCCGCTCCTTCTTAGGTCTCACGAACTTCTACAGGAAGTATGTGAAAAATTACGCTCACATAGCGCTTCCACTGAATGCCTTGCTAAAGAAGCATTCGGAGGCAGAAGTAGGAAAGAAACCAAACTTCCAATGGTCACTTGAGTGTGATCAGGCATTCAACACCCTCAAACATGCTATGAGTAATACACCTGTTCTGGCTTATCCAAATTTTGACAAAGAATTTCTTCTCGCAACTGATGCCAGTGATATGAGCATAGGTTTTGTTTTGAGTCAAAAAGACGAGAAAAATAATGAACATCCAATAGCTTTTGGTGGTAGAGCTCTTCATGGCAGCGAAAAGAACTGGAGCATTACAGAAAAGGAAGGCTTAGCTCTAGTTGAAGCCATTAGATCCTTTCGTCCATACCTTGCAAATTCCAAATTCACAGTCTACACTGATCATATAGCATTGAAATGGCTGAAATCCATCAAGGATGCCACAGGTAGGTTAGGGCGATGGTCTTTGGAACTTTCTACCTACACTTTTGACATTGTTCATCGCAGCGGCAAAGCCAATGGGAATGCCGATGCTCTCTCACGTAGGGAATATGAGGAAAATATTAACTGTAATGATCAGACAGAAGAAGATGCTGAGAAAACAGTCTTCTCAGTAACTTCAACTCAGCAAAGCAAATCAACTAGCAATACCACAATCTTGCCAAACACACATTCATCCACACGGGTCACACAGACAACTCAGACTGAGGATATATGCACACCTATTGTCAATCACTTAGAATCAGACACACAGACAACACATTGGTCAGTCACCTTTGAATATGAAGAGGATTATCAGTCAGTACCAGTTAATGTTGTTGCAGCATTACATGCTACAAATGCTGATGTTACCCAAGACACATTGGTTGAAGTAAGTATAAAAGAACATCCAAATTTACGTCACCTACAAAGGATTTGTCCAGATTTCATCCAAATCTTTGACTACAAAGAGGATGATGTCCTTCCACAAAATGAAAAGGATCGTCAAAAGATTCTTATTGAAGCCAATACTTTTGAAATTGATGAAGGCATCCTATACAGATTTGTTCCACAAAGACAGAAAGGCCATGCAGACAAGTTCATTAAACAGCTGGCAGTCCCAAGAACCCTCAGAAATCAAGTCCTGCAATCCTATCATGACTCAGAGTTTGGCGGTTGCCACCATGGGAAAGAAAGGATGCACAACACCATGAGACCTAAGTACTACTGGCCCAAAATGTACAGCGATATTGCTACTTATGTCCAGACATGTGAGGTATGTCAACAGACCAAGAGGCACTACCATGGCAAGAAGGCACCACTTCGTCCACTACCTGTAGAAGAGGTCTTCACCCGATGGCACGTTGACATTCTCGGTCCCCTGCCAACAACACCAGATAAGTACAAGTACATTTTGGTCATCACAGATGCATCATCTAGATGGTGTGAAGCTTTTCCACTTCGGACCCAAGAAGCCAAAGAAGTAGCAGATGTTCTCGTTAGAGAAATATTTTGTCGGTATGGCGCACCACGGACCTTAATTTCAGACAGAGGTCAGAACTTCATGTCCAAACTCATCAAAGCAATTTGTGAACTTTTGGCAATTAAATTTACCCATACCAGCCCATACCATCCTCAAACAAACAGCTGTGTAGAAAGGCTCAATTCATATATCAATCAGTCACTAAGAGCCTATTGTAACAAGTCTCAAAATGATTGGCCCCGTTTTATTCCTGGCATCATGATGGCCTATCGGATGGCTCCAAATTCATCAACTCAAAAATCCCCATATGTTATGCTTTTCGGCCGAGAAATGAGAGCTCCACAAGATGTAGCATTAATTCCAAAAGAAAATTTAGGCCACAATAACAAAAGTTATCTTTCCAATTTGCTTGAGGAGCTTGAAATCACTAGAACAATCGCAGCTGAAAACACTGCTCGGGCTAAGGAGGTGTATTCAGAACAATATAATAGAAAGGCTAAAGAACCAGAATTCGCCCCAGGTCAAAGAGTTTGGCTTTACTGTCAAAAAGTTGAAAAAGGCCTTTCCAACAAATTAACCAAAAAGTGGTATGGTAGCTATTATATCGTCCATACAGGTCCAAATTATACCTACAAACTACGCCGAAGTTCTGACGACAAAATACACAAACCACTGGTCCATGCCAACCGTCTGAAGCCATATTTTGATCCTGCTGATCGTCCACAGTATCCTCCAGAACCATACCTCAATGACACCAGTAACATAGATTCAGGAGTCATGGATGACAATGAGGAACCAGTCAGTGATTCACAGCCTGACAGCAACAATTCCCCATCAACAAGTTCAACTTACCAAACCGCTGATCAATCACCTCCACAACAGAAAGGTAAGAAGGTCAATTCCAAAACGAAGGCAGGCACTTCCAGCAACAAGAGTTCGAAGCAAAAGACCCCAACAAAGAAGAAAAACCCTGCTCCAAATACAACAGCAAAACCTGCAGGTTCCAGAACGACAACAATGGAGGAAAATCATGCCACACCAGGTCCTATTCCTCCAACCAAGGTAAATGAAAAGGTAAACAAAGGGAAAAGAGGAGTGAATAGTAAGCATCACCAGCCCAAATCCAGAAAACAACCCGACGACAGCCAGGTACAACCTCCAAGTCCAACATCAGGTAATCAAACCAAGGATATCCCTCAGGTTTTCAATCCAGAGGACATCCACTCAATTGTTAGTTCTAAGAGAGCAAATGGCAAAATGTACTACAGAGTAAAATGGAAGGATCCAGAAAGAGGAAACACATGGGAGTATGGCAGCAGCATTCCAGACTCCATTCGGAGAGAATTTCACCTCAAAAGAAGCATGTCAGGAAAACGACGAAAACGTCCACTGAAAAATCATAAGTTTTTTGACCAAAAGGAATCAGCACAAGACAATAAATCAGTCAATGTTCTGTCAGGTAATTCAATGTCAGAGAATGTCCAGCAAGAGAAAACCAAACCATGCATAGAATTAGACGTCAAACCATATCCGCTTTTTCCAAAACACCAACGAAAAGTAGATTATGGAATAACGAAAGTTATGGGCATTGAAATTATTCAAGGAGATTGCTATGTCAAGACCTTACATATCAACAACAAAACTAATCATTACCTTACACACTATTTTGAAAATGTTCCTCCCCACCTCATACAGCGCTACCTTGATGATAGCTGGAAGGATCTTTCTGATTGGCCCGTTAATGTAGATAGTTGTCCATATGATCCAGCTCAACTACCAATCTATAAATCCAAAAGGGTTATTTTTCCACATGACATCGACAGGTTTCACTACCGTGCTACAAACATACACTATAGACGCGATCAACCATTTCAGGATCAACTATCCATATATGTCTGTGAATGCCAGTTGAAAATATTCTTGTGCAAAATACAAAATCTCCTAAATAAACGGTGCAAATCACTAAACAGCTATTAGCTGTATCTTGTTATGTTTACTTGTGTCCAGTCTTTTCACTATGGGTCGCCAGTTGAGAACAAATGGCATCAGCCTGATCATCTGAGTTATTTGTATCACAACAAACTTTGAGCATTGACCTGATCAACCAATCTCAAAAGCGAAGTGAAACGAACCAAACCAAAGAAAACCTTATCGCGAATCAAAATGAAAACTAAAAGCGAATCAAACCGAATTGAAACGAACCATATCGGGAATCGAAATGAAGTGAACCAAACCAAACCATATCGTGAATCGAAACGAAACCGAACCTTATCGCGAATCGAAATGAAAACTAAAATTGAATCGAACCGAAATGAAACCGAACCGTATCGCGAATTGAAATGAAATGAACCAAACCAAAGCAACCTATACTGCGAATCGTACCGAAGCAAATCAAACTATATAGCAAACCGAATGAAACCGAACCGTATCGCATTGAACAGAATTGAACCAAACGGAAATCGAAGCAAAACGAAGCGAAGTGAAACAAACCAAATTGAAATAAACCCAACCTAACAACTGAGATGAACCAAAACAAAGAAAAAGCAAACCAACAAAACTAACAAATAATTCTAAAAAGGATATACAAAGGTTCTAACACCTTTTGTATACCTTATTAGAGTAATAAATCAAATGCACTTGTTATATGCACATGCACATATATGTATAAAGCATCTAATGATAGTATCCGAAAATAGGATATTTTTCCATGATACACTTTTTTCTGCCACCAATACATTCGTCCTGGTCATGACACCATTTAGTAATACTTATGTACTGATCTTTTACATCGTAATTATCAAATTTGTTTTATTTTCTAGTTATTACAGACAAACGGAGGAAGTATTTATATATGACATATTTTTTTTAACATGCTAACTCTCTTTTCTTTGTTTCCATGTAAAACCTCTAATGGACACAGCCAACTATCCTCAAACCCCAATCCAGGATGTGGAACTCAAGGCCTCATACATCACCGATAAAACCACAAGTACAGAGTGCCAAGACAAGCCAGCTCCACATCCTGATTCCCTGATGACAGCAGAAAGATCATTTACATCATGTTTCATTATAACAAAGAGACTCTATAATAATTATTATTCACTACTACCAGTTTAACTTTATACATTGTCCATCTAAGCCTTAATCATTTTTATTTTACACGTTTGGGGTCCAAACTTTTTCAGACGGAGGGGAAGTTATCATGGTTAACATTTATACTAAGTTATCTTATAATAATTAGATCTACATCAAGTGCTTTTATGAGTTATCATGGTGTAATATTTATTCATCATTTCATATAATTATAGTTTAGCAAGTAATAATTATCATTAGGTAAAATGCATATATAAAATATCAGTAGTTTCAGTTATAGCTTTTTAGATGGTTGCTAGCCTAAGGTATCAAGATCCCATCTCCCAGACAAAGGATATTTATTTAAGTATATCTGTCATCACCTACCGGGGTATATTAGAATAACATTACTTCAATTAAGACTCATTAAGGATTAGCCCCCATACAAGCTCGTCTATAGTGCGTTAAGGATTAGCCCCCATACAAGCTCGTCTATAGGGCATTAAGGATTAGCCCCACACAAGCTCATCTATAGTGACACCCTAATCTCTTTCAAGCATCCAGTAAATATGTCAACAAGATTAGTGCCAGTCCAACAGGATTAACAGGATTTAGTATTCCCCTCTGTCCAGCCATCCATTTAGCATAGGACACAACCAATCGTGTATCAACCAATCACATTCCTTTCTATTGTTCAAACTTTCATTAAATACATACTGTAGCCAAGTTCTAGCAGAGAAGGGGTTTGACTCTCTTACAAAGCAGACCTCTCTCCCACAGCCCAGAGTGTGTACCGACTCTCTGTGGCACCCTCAGTTATTTTCTAAGTATATTGTAAATTGTTAATTGTTCTTGTAAATAAAATTGTGATTAGTCTCCTGTGACTCTGGCTCTTTGCTGACTAATTCCCCAAGAAAACCAGCACGTCATTTGGAAGGTATTGTTCACCTAGAACAGTTCCATGATAAATTTATGAAATTCATTTCATTCACTGGTGTTTTAAATTGCTTCTGAATTCAAAATTTAGAATTATACAATATATTGTGATATATATTGCAATACAGTCTTGTGCATCATAAAATATTGTGATGCTTTAAACCTCCATTACCCATCCCTCTTGAATGTTTAACACTGGTGAAACCCACAAGTGTGAGGGTATGGTGCTGACAAACCAAGCATCATAATCAGGGCAAATCACAATCAAAAGATTCTTGCTTGCCAAAGAAACACATCGATGAATTGTGGCACCTTAGACAACTGTTCAAACATTTAGTGAAATGATAATGCCACTTAATGGTATTGATTTATCAAAACGAATCTTTATAAATATTATTCAACAGCTGAAATGAATATAAAGCATCTGTTGTTCAACATGTGGTCCTCTCTTCAATGGCTTGTTTCTTTTCATTTCAGCAAACTTGTACTGCGCACAAAACGAGAGATTGAGACAGCCAGAAGAAAAAGACAACCTCAGTCATGTGTACAGAATAGAGTCACTGGACAATCCTTTCAGGAACACCGGAAGTTTTGACGCAGTTGTTTTACCACTACTTACGATGTGTTATGGGCGGTAGGATAGCCTAGTGGTTAAAGCATTGCTCTTTACGCCGAGGACTCAGGTTCGATTCCACACATGGGTATATTGTGTGAAGCCCGTTTCTGGTGTCCCCCGACGTGATATTACTGGAATATTGCAAAAAAGGTTGCTTATGTGAAACATTTCCACATTTGAAATATATACAAATATACTTATCTATTGTTTTGCCATACAGTGTATTTTGAAATACAGACTTGTTCATTTCACAGGACCATGTATATCATCAATGGTTTAAATGGCCTTTGGCTTGTGCTCACACAACCTGTTACATAATTCCATTTATTTGTGTTTGTTATTTTTACCAAACACCCTTGTTTGTCTCCAAATGGATTATCAACTTCTCTAAAGTCACTGGACTAACAAGACTAACCTGTCCAGCATGTTATAATATGGCAACTATGTTTGTCATGTTGAAAAACCAGGTGATGCCTTTAGTCAGCTGTTTCTGAAAACATGAAAAAGAAATAGTAGCTTGTAGCTTGTAGTTGGAGAGTTCAATATATTGTTCTTGTTTTGAAATGTATTGAAAACTCATATTTTTTAGAAAAACGAAGTTCCATTTGGTATGCTGTAGTGTGAATCAGTATATTTGCAATGTGTTTACTGCATTTTGAAATTATGCTCTCATTTCATCGCTAGATATTGCCTTATTGTACTCAAAATAGGTTTAAGCCTCAGATCTGGGATTTGGCTGATCATGTGGCATTGTACTGGTCATTGATTGGTCCAGGTTGCTGTGATATTAGCTGGAAGAATAAGTAAAATATCATTCACTCACAACATTCTAAGAGCTCTGATGGGATTGCAGGTAAACCAGTTTCTAATGCTGGTAATACAGAGAATTGTGTGGTCAGGCTCAGTGACTTAACCTACAACTGTGTACTAGCGTGCCAAGATGGCATTGATTGTTTGCCCTTGCTTTCAGTTGCAGATTGGTCTGGTCCAGACATAAATACACACAGTCCACCCTGATATAATTGTATTATTGCTGATTTTTAATATGATATGTTGCTCATGATATCGTGAAACATTTATTCACTCATTTTGCAGTTAAGACATTGGGGAGGCCTCATGATTAAAGTGAGTGAGTTAGGTTTAACACTGCTTGGAACAGTATTCTAGTTATGTCACTGTGTCAGCTTATTGTGGGAGGAAACCCCCAGTGATGCAGGTCTGAGCGTTTACCACTTTGCTGAAACCCTCAAGTATAGGTATGATGCTGTCAAACCTGGAAACATTAATTGGTCGAACCGGATATTCAAAGCCACAATGATAGTTTTTCAGACGTGACCATGGGAGGCAACTCTGCACAGCTAATTATGGTGCCTTAGATGACTGGGCCACCCATGCCCAATTTGGAATTAAAGCTTCTTTGTGTTGCCCTAAGCCTACTTGCAGCAGTCAGTGTTATACATGTACAGTTATATATTTGTTATTGGCATTCTATTTTGGGATCAATTGTCAATTATTAATCATGACTTGTAGCGAATCAGTGCCTTGAGTTGATGTTATCCATCCATCCATCCATCCACACACACACACACACACACACACACACACACACACAGCCACAAACACATCGAGAAGTAGCTTGATAAAAATACCACAACAAATGCAATCATGAAAGCCATATTCACAGATATTAAGCTCCACGTCCCAGTTTAAACACGTTCTCGCTGACCTCATGATTTTTAAAACGATAACAAAAGCAAGGAGAAGCTATTTTGAAAATAAAGAAACTTTGTGAAAACACAAATATTCAAAACAAATACGTCAAAATATAGATATTAAGCACTCTATGTGAGGAAACGTTTTCGGCGATGTTTCATTTCGACCTTCATTCGAAGTAGAATGTTTTTTAACCTGAAAATAAACTGCTCCCATACGTGTGTCGGTACACATGGTACATGCAGATCATTCCTTCCCAGATAACAGTAAACAGTCCCCTCGTCATTTCTATATATAACTAAGTACATGTACACATATATCTGCATATCGTCTTCATCAATTTGTGAAACCATTTTTGGTTTCCGCCGCCGTGAAATTACTGGAATATGTTTTCGTTAAAACAATATTCACTAGTTAAGTTAAAAATATAAAAAGTTATCAGACATAACCATTCGTCGGACAAATGTGGGGGAGGACACAAAACACCTACTTCTGTTACAGTCAGACTACGCATCGGTTACAACATTCTACTCCCAGTCAGAGACCATATATGGTCTCTGTCCCAGTCAAGTTGTGTAAACATGCCTTCCTTAGTTGACCGAGATAACAGCCACACAAACATGGCATGCGTCATTGCTGTTCACACGAACTGGTTGTCGAGTGCACGTACTCAGCTTATCAACTACATGTGTCCCTGCTTGGAGATATTGTTATCATATACCACGGGTATGGCACTATGATTCATACACGTATGACAATATCGCACAGACACAATAGCTGTCACAGTTAAAGGGTGTGCGTTGAAGTTGGTTGTGTCTCAGCTTGAGAATCACGTAAAGGTAACATGTTTGCGCGCCGTGAGTTTGCGCCAAGCGTTTGATTTCCGTCTAACGTGAGGATCAGTCACTCTATTAGTAGGCCACAGTCATTTTGGACCGCCATGTTTAAGAGGCTGTTTCTATTCACCTTACTTGGCTGCGTAAGTTCGTCATTGGGTCAAGAGAATGCCTATCTTGACATGGAAGGAAACCATGGACTATTAAAAGAGAATTTCGAGTCTCAAAGTATTATTAATCTAGTCAGAGATATAGCATTTAAGAAATTGTTTAGTGTTCGTGACGAACAAAATGTGAACAAAGAAAGCAAGACCATTCTCAGGGGAGAGTTTGAGGAAGAGGCTGCGAATGCTCCAGTGGAAGAAAATCCCCAGGAAGTTGCTAATCTCCGCCAGATGCTAGGGAGTCTTCAGGACACACAAGATGTCTGTATGAACCATACCCAGAATGTGATCACTGGTATTATGGAAAATAAAGAATGGGCTCTGCAGAGTAAGTACATTACATATACTAGTACATGTGACAAATTTTAATTACGGACAAACTATGGCAGCTGGAAATGTGCATTTCATTAAGAAAAAACTCATAGTAACCATATTCAATCGTTAATCTTAGCTTTTGACCTAGCGTGTTGCTCCCAGAGTGTCATGTGAAACAACAAAGAAACATATTTACAGTGAATACAAATATGCTGTACTATCGGGTGATTATCGCACCCAAGCTTAAGCGATAACTGCACTACTCATATCCACGGTTATCGCCATTTATCACTAATGCGGAATCGCTAAATGCAAAGCATGGATGTGACCCGTCAGGATTCCGCGTTAGAATAGGCCCAAACATGGCCTGATACACAGACGACGTCGTGATGATACATACAACGAAGCAAAGACGACACATTCTAATCATCGATACAACTCAACGTTTGCTAATAATCAAGTTTTGATCTAACAACAAAATCCCCCAACATGTTAAGATTGAAATATCCCGGTAAACAATGATTGGGTAACCCCTATAGGACCTGAATTTCATGATGAACGGACAGATGCATGCTGTCATGGGCACAAGGGGCTTGAAAACCTGTGTCTGGGTGTATCGTGACGGAATCGTTGCTCAATATCATAGATCACAACAGCATTTGCTTCTGAGGATTGCAAGAGAATGTATTTATGTCCCCTCAGAGTCAAAGTGGGTTTAATGCCGCTTTTAAGAGTATTCCAGTTATATCACGGCGTGTCAGCTTAATGTGAGAGGAAAGCCCGAAGAGATGCAGGTCTCAGATGTTTACCACTTCGGTGAAACCCATGACCTCAGTATGGTGCTGACAAGCCTAGAAACATAATTGGGGCGTACCGGGATTCGAACCCACAATCATAGGTTTCTGGCGTGACCAAGCGACGCAACTCTACACAGCGAATCGCGGCGCCTTAGATGACTGGGCCACCCGTGCTCCCTCAGCGTCAAAGACGTATGAGGATGGAAGAATTAGGCACATGCATGGGAATGCTTGAAACTGGGTCAACACAACGTCATGTTGCAAACTGCTTTGGTGTCAGCCAAAGTGTGATCGGCAGGGCATGCAGGCGATCTTCAACCACACAGCGGGAAGACAGGTTTCTCCTCATTGCAGCACGTCATCATCACTTCGTGACTGCCACCTCACTCAGAGGAACGCCATGAGGTCATCTCATTGAAGCTGGTATCCAGTCACCTCCGGGCGACATCACAGGCAGGCACATTTGGATTGGGCTGAAGATCACGTCGCTTGGAAAGACCAGGTCTGGGTTCCAGTACTTTTTCACTGATGAAATACTAGATACTGTCTAGACTTCACTGGTCGTCTTACCCTCGTGTGGTGTAGACAAGGAGATTTCAGGATTCCAACGTAGCCGAACATGTCCACTATGGAAGGGGCACAATCGTGACATGGGATTGGATCAGTAGAGCTGGAAGAACCGATGTCCATGTCCTACAGCGGGGCACGATGACACCAGTGTGTGTTTCAGGGATCTTGATATTTCATTAAACATGTCACGCAGTATTGTCTCGGGCTATTTCAGCAGATGCTTATGGTGATCCTTAGCTAACTTTGATTGTTATATTTTCCAGAGCAGCTTCTGGTTAAGAATTTCTGTGTTTGACAGTTTGTTTGCTGTTAACACCGCACTGAGCAATATTCCAGGTATGGAGAAGAAATCGAATCTGAACCAGGCAGGTCAGTGATGGATATCATCAGCACACGACTGTGAAGATCCAGGTTAGAATTGGTCATCAGCAAGCCATGCTTATCGTAAAGAGGCGACTAACGGAATCGGCTGGCAACGCTCGCTGACTTGGTTGATGTATGTCATCGTATCCCAATTGCATGGATCAATTCTCATGATGTTAAGCACTGCATTGTCTGGTCCAGACTCGATTATTTACAGACCGCCGTCATATCGCTGAAATATTGCTGAGTGCGGCGTTAAACAAGAATTGATCAATCAATCATTCGAGCACTGGTTAATAATATCGTATCTGCAAGGTATGCATACGTTTCTCACGCACAAAAGATTCGTATTCATGATGTTGGCAGTATTGGACTCAAACCCGGCTTCAACGCACTCTGATATTTGACCACTGGTATATTCACAGTGTTGGATGCTTTTGGTAAGCCTGGCAGTGCCATTCTCAAGGGAGAGCTCACCTGGCTGGGATCATTTGATGAATGTCTTGGTGTCACAACCAACAGGACTGAGGTGGATTTCGGTGCCACGTATTGTAGAGCTCTCCTGATGCCCCCGAATCAGGTAGGAGATATACTGTTTAATACTTGAGAGACGTGTCAAAATACCAACACTTTGTTAATGTATGTCCCACTACTTCATGGACATTACATGTGAAATAAATTCAATAAATCATTAATTCCACATGACAAGGTTGATTTATTGTTTCAAATGCACAGGGAAAACGATTTCAAATAAATGAAGAAAGGAAATCAGTTTGATACATTCTTTTGCTATTTTAGGTACAAATATTTTCGTTCCATATGGTTGAAAATCATAGCAGAAAAGGGTTAGTGAGTGGGTATTGGTTTACGCTGCAATATTCCAGGTATATCACGGTTAGGGAGCCCCAGAAATTGAACAAAATATTGTAACAGCTGGCCCTCGACAGCCTGCGCCCTGGAACAGGAACTCGCACTGAGTCTACCAGTGATTAGTCTGTCTTGATTGTCTTAGAATATGGTGACAGGGGCTGCTTTCGATGGTTCAAGCTTAGAAAACTACAAGTATACATCATGCTTCAGGAAACGCCTGGCACTCTGTGTGAGATATACTACACGTTCTCCTGAACATACAAGTGAGCATGGCGTCAGCTTTGCTGTCAACTCACTGATCAGAACGATAGAGCTTGGCAACAATGGAACAGAGAGACTATTGTCCCTCCGACTCCTCACATCCGATATGCCTCTAACCCTCATCAGTGTGTACGTTCCTGACTTCTGCTCAAAACACGAGGTGAAGGATGAGTTCCAGTTCTACGTCCTGCTCCACATTGATATGAAGAGAATCGCCACTCAAGAATAGCTGCTAATCTTTGGCGATTTTAATGCAAGAGTGCGTACTGAGCACATAATTTGGTTCAGAAAAATATCTGAATATACTTAATATCTCTAAATTTGGAAATTGTCTTGCAAAGCTAATATGCAGAAACTGACACTAATAGGCGAAACGATCAGTGACAGGCAAGCAGATGAAGAGAGTAATGGAGGAGCTGGATAAAGACTCCTCGTTTGAGGAGCTGAACAAGAGTAGCTGTTTTGAGAGTAAGCACTCAGAATTGATCCCTCCATTGCTTCAACTGCAGAAAGGGGCTCCTGCTAATGCTTATCCACCTGTATGAACTTCTCTGCCAGTTTGGGGAAGAGGGAGCTGTGTCACAGGACTTGAGAGACTATGCAACATCGTCACCTTGTAGAAGGATGATAGAAGCAATTGTAACAACTGCCTCAGGAACTCTGTCCTGAGCATCACCGGAAAGCTCATCGCTTGTGTGGCCTTGAACAGATTACTGAAACTTGCTGAGAATATGTATCCCAAACCACAGTGTGGATTCATGGCAGAATGACCCACGGCTGACATGGTCTTCACACTCCGACTGTTGCAGGAAAAGTGCAGAGAGCAGTCTCCTTCATCAACCTCACAATAGCTTTCAGCCTTGTGAGCCGTGATTGGCTCTTCAGCATGTTCCAGTCATTGCATAATAAAAGGCACCATGCAATTTGACGGTTCATGCACTCGGGCTTCCAACACCAACAGTGGAGTAAGGGAGGGCTGTGAACTTGCCCCTACCCTGTTTGTAAACTTCTCAGTGATGCTGAAACACGCCTTTGAACCCTCGACCGCCCACCGAAAATGTGATGAGTAGTTCTTCAATCTGGCTTGCCTGTAGGCTAAATCTAAAGTGTGTAAAGTCCGAGACCCGGTCCAGGTTGTTTTCTGCTGATCCTGCATCCCGAGCATATTAGACCCTCTCGTCAAGATATGAAAAGATACACAATACCTTCCACGTGCGCATCATGAGACGCATCCTCGGAATTAGCTACAGTGACCAAGTCACAAAAAGCTGGAGTTCTTTCCCACGCCGCAGACCTGAGTCTCTTCTCTCTGCTCCAACATTGGCGATTTCACTTGCCTGGCCACCCTACAAAAAACTTCAGGGTCACTGGACGTTCAAATATGGTAGGACTCGCCGCCGATCACAGGCGGTGGAAGCAGGAGCTCAGCAGAGGACTGTAGAGAGGCGAGGCCAAAATGCAATGACTTTCTTTCGAACCGGGTGCAGAACTATGGCCTCCTGAGATTGACGGATGCCAACGAATAAAGAAAATTAAAAAGACATGACCACCCTGTTCAGAAGAAGTGTATAATACAAAGGACCTGTTTATGTCAGGTTAAATATTTGATTGCCTAAACTATAGAAACACAAATGCTAATCTCAAACCACAATTCCGTCCCACTTACCAACACCACAGCTGAATATCCAATGGTCGTTCCCGAAAACCTGTTTTGATCAAGGAGCAAAGTTTAGTAGTTGCAATAAGAAATGTATTGATACTCTAGTGATTAATTCTCGACACGCAGTGACGCTCTTGACTTTTGTTTTACTTCAGACGAACCCGATGAATCCCACCCCGACATACATCACCCTCGGGATGTGCATGCCAGATTCCTGCTCTGGGCAAGACGTCACAGCCATCGCTAACGGCCGTAAACTATCACCTTTTCTTACTCCATGCTTTAAGGCACGAAAGGCTGTTTTACAAAACTGTCGTAACTTCTTCTATACTTCAACATAGACTGCTTCATCCTTCCATGCATGCATTCTCACCTTGGTTCACTGCAATCATATAGGTAAACTCGGGCAGCATTATGAGGATCCATATGGGAACTACTTTCGCTGGTTCACATGCCAGGAACGACTCGTCACCCTTAAGTTCATGCAGCACTTGCTGGGTATCTAATTGTATACCTATGCTATGAACCATAAGACATTTTTTTTCTTAATTTCCCCTGTCAAACTTTATGCAGTCGGATCTAGCGGATCTAGTTTTGCGCCGCTTTTAGCAATATTCCAGCAATATCACGGCGGGGACACCAGAAAAGGGCTTCACACATCGTATCCATGATGGGAATCCAAGGCTGTTGTTAACTTTTTTTGACGGGGGTGGGGGGCAAATATTTGTATAAGTGTCATTTGTCCCCAACTTGATTCAAATAAAACTGTTTTCTATAACAAAAAATCTACGGCACTGAAATCGGACTCTTGCCTTGGGTGTGACGAGCGAACTCTTTAACCACTAGGCTTTCCCACTCCCCGATCTAGCACTCCAAGGATTACAGTAATATCCCTCTTCCATTGCTTCCAGGGTTTGATAACGAAGATAATACATGATAATGAAATATGCCGAATGGCCCCTAAATTATCTCCGTTTCGGTTATTTATTAACTGGACCTTTCTTTGTTATCAGTACTGATGTCTCAGAACATATCCCTTCTGGCAAGTGTTACCTGTTATGAAAAGGACAAGCCCCTTGACACTGACGCCATTGTTGCCATGTAAGTAACAAATATCTTTCAATCTCCTTAAACTTAACTATTTTACTCCAATACGATACCTTTGTGTGAAGATCTGACAACCTTTACATTGGAGGTGGTGTCGGGTGAGCTTTCTAATCAACCAGTCCGCGTCGAGGATTCTATATACTCTGCACAAACGAGCCAATCATTTAGAGCAAAATATCTGATTTCTGCATCTCGAAAACAAATATATACGGGCAGTTCCGAATAAGGAATGGAATACATTAAAAGTCATGCAGCTGTATTGTTGTGGATCCTGTCATTTCTGTGGCCTACATTGACAAGAGTGTACTATCTGAGTAATATTTGTCTTCTGTGTGTTTTTACTTTTGTTAAGATCGAAGTGGTGTAGAAATAAAGCCGAATCGTGTTAGAAAGCTGATAGTTGATTGGCTCCATCTTCCCAAGGCAAGGAAGAACTGACTTTTAAAGTCCAGTTTCGGCCCTTGCCAAACTCGGCTGAAATTATGGAGTTTTTGGCTGAACAGAAATTTCGGCAAGGGTGGAAAGAAAACTTTTATAGTCTGTTGACTCCCTTGCCTCGGGAAGATGATTGGCTCAAGAACCAATGCATCCTTTATTCAGATCAGGCGGTCAAAGTTCGCCCGGGGTTCACTTGACGCAATGGAAGATTTGTCACATCTTGACGCAGAAAACCCCACCATAGGACAAGTTGATACATAATATGAACAAGCAAAGTGTCCATGTATACTTCGGGTTTCTCAATGCAGGTTTACAAAATATTTCATCATATACTAACTAAATTAAGAAACCTACCATTTGAAGATGTAGTTCATAAACATATTCTTCAAGATTGTCGATGTTAGGTGTTACGAAAATCAAGTTGTCTTTTTGCATATTCTTTAGTAAACATTCACAAAAAAGTTTTCTTTGCATGCTGTTTAAATCTGCTATCAACTATATTACTGGTTTATGAAGGCTGTCTCTTGGACTAGACAATCCCGAATATGAAGATCAATAAATAAATGCGACAAAACCCTTTTCACATGCAATAGAAATCTCTGCATTAAGCAGAGTCGATTCCGACTTAATCATGAGCATGTGTTTATGAATCACTATCAGACAGTAATGATACTAAGTTTCGTGAAAAGGTGAGCGTATCCTGCCCCATCTGTGGCACAAACACATGCAAAGAAATCTCTTCCAAAAGCAGAATCGTTTGTACTAATCCGACCATATCATGAGCGTGTGTTAATGAATGGCTATCAAATAGTGATAATACCAGGTGTTCGAGAAAAGGTGAACTTATCCTACCCTATCGTTGGCACCGTCACAAACACATGCAAAGGCAAGTAAATCGTTCACCTAAAAAAAAAACCCATAAAGATATGGTACAAGTCAAAATAGGGAATAGTATCGGATATCAACGCTCTTTGAAATCTTGGTAGAAAGCTATGAAGCCTAAACACCAAAGGCTGGAGCTGAAGGAATATTGGTCGACATGAAGGGAAAGTTGATTTTTGGAAAGTTAAAGTTAACCCTCTTGTCATACATTCTTGTGGAAAGTGTTTTGTCACTCTGATTCTTTTTGCATAGATCTAAGTATGAAACAGATGAGGCGGTCTCACTGGTCTCCTTTATTTGTAGTTTAGGTGGGTAAATCAGTGGAAGGGAATTGGCTATTTGATAGCTATTGAACTATATCAGATCATAGATATACCTGATGCTTTTCGCATATTGTTTTCTCAGTAAACCTCTGATGGCATTTGCTTTTGTTTTTGGCAAATCCCTGAACGTCAGAAGAAAGATATGTAACTGTATCTGTGTTCGCCACGTTTTGTAACCATAAGGTCATGGATCAAGGAATGAAGTGTTTCATTAAGTTTGCCATGTGGGATAGTGGTGTACAAAGTTGAAACATCAAACGTTTTGACAACATAGAACTTGGTTCTTTCTGATGTAAAACGTCAGCAAATCCTTTGAGTTTTAGAGAAGTACCTCATTCATTGTACTGAAAATTGTGGTTAATCTTTGAGACAGGTTTTTGGTGTACACTATTCACGCCATGTATTATAAAGAACAATATTCACGCCATGTATTATGAGAAACAATATCCAAACTCTGCATTATAAAGAACAATATCACACCATACATTATAAGGAACAATACACATACCATGCATTGTATTCATTGACCACATCGGAGATTCTGGATCAGGATTTACATGAGTATCAAATAGCAGACATTTAAAACTTGACTTATCTTTATCTCTTCACGATGATATTGGTTCGTTCCAGTGTCATCTGTTCAATATTTGCGTTGCTGGTCGTACTTGGAACCGGATATGACGTCATTTTCATTCAAATGCGCAAAGATGGAATTTCGAAATCAAGTTATAAACACGCAGGTGCGTCGACAACCGCTAATCGCAGACAAACGGTTGACTCAGAAAAAGTTCCTTTGCTGTCGGAATCAACTTCTGTGAGCGTTGAAGATGCTGAGGCCATACAGGAAGATGAAAGAAGTCGTAAAACCGTCGGCCGAGAAACCATCTATAAACCACAAGACAAAGCATCGGGTAATATTTTGAGACTAAACCGTACATGTGAAATCTTCATTCTTCATTGGGTTTGTTTGTTGCTTGACTCGACAAAATTTCACATACGTAATAGAGTCTGGACCAGACAAACCAGTGATTGATAGTATGAGCAGCGTTCAACGCCCCCGGGATACGAAGACACAATCAAATAAGCAAATGAGCCTTCTTCACGCGTGTGCTTTGTATGAATCTGGGTTTCTTCGCGTGTCATCGACAACACATCATAACAGACTATGCTGCAAAATAAACATTGCATGCATGTCAGCTTGACACTATTTCGTATTTTCTGTTAGATATACATGTAGGTAAATGGGACACGCTAAAACACCATACGCAAAACAAAGTAAAATCTAGAACTGCATTATAAAAATTCTAAGTGTGAAGTGACATTGTGCATAGTTGAGAAACACACGGCCCAGGAAACCGTATATACAAATTGTTGACAAACTGTGTACTGTGTGTTAATGATAATTTATGGACTTTGACAAGCGTACTATCCTACAGGTAGATTTCGTTTGCGATAGTATGCAAGGCAAGTGATATGATCAACTTGTACTGAAGTCATAGGTTGTAGAACGATTTTCTAGAAAGATAATTCTTAATTAGTACAGGAAGTATGTTCCCTCATAGGCCTAAATAACAGACAGAATAAGACAAATGCGACCCGTTTTAATTGTTTAGCTTAGCTGACTGAAATTTAGTGTGCTTATGTCATGACCTGTTTTTCCACAGTCGTAAACATGTCAGAAAGCACTGGACCCATGACGCTGAAACTGCACATATTTGTTCCCTCCAATGATGACACACCAATTTGTTCAAAAGGTTCAATTCAATCCGAGGTTTAATATGGCCGCCACGGCATCCATATTGAAAAAAACATTATCATGGTCTTAAATCATTTATGTTAAAAACTTGGTTTATGTAAACTTAGTAGTGGGACTCAACACATATACGCTTTATTAAATTCTCTCATAATGTATATTTCGCAATGTTAACTCAGAAATTGCAAGACTGAGGAAGGTAAATGTTGTCATGTCTGTTTCTTCTCTTGATGATCTTTTTCTTCAAATCATAAAGCTTGTAGTGTTAGTCCCTTGTTCTCAGTATATCAGCAGAAAATATTTGCAGATAAATGCTGATGGCATTTTTCGTTAAGTGGCTGAATGTGTTGATATTCAAAAGGATGTCTACATACCCAGCTGTGTTTTTTGGTGTAAGCTGTTGTTAGCATTCCCTGTCTACAGAAAATCCTCGTGGGTTTGGGTGTTAGCTGCTGTTCGCATTCTCTGTCTACAGAACCACCTCGTAAGCTGCTGTTAGCATTCCCTGTCTACAGAAAATCCTCGTGGGTTTGGGTGTTAGCTGCTGTTAGCATTCTCTGTCTACAGAACCACCTCGTAAGCTGCTGTTAGCATTCCCTGTCTACAGAAAATCCTCGTGGGTTTGGGTGTTAGCTGCTGTTAGCATTCTCTGTCTACAGAACCACCTCGTAAGCTGCTGTTAGCATTCCCTGTCTTCAGAACCGCCTCGTGGGTTTGGGCGTAAGCTGCTGTTAGCATTCTCTGTCTACAGAACCACCTCGTAAGCTGCTGTTAGCATTCCCTGTCTACAGAACCGCCTCGTGGGTTTGGGCGTAAGCTGCTGTTAGCATTCTCTGTCTACAGAACCACCTCGTAAGCTGCTGTTAGCATTCCCTGTCTACAGAACCGCCTCGTAAGCTGCTGTTAGCATTCCCTGTCTACAGAACCGCCTCGTGGGTTTGGGCGTAAGCTGCTGTTAGCATTCTCTGTCTACAGAACCACCTCGTAAGCTGCTGTTAGCATTCCCTGTCTACAGAACCGCCTCGTGGGTTTGGGCGTAAGCTGCTGTTAGCATTCTCTGTCTACAGAACCACCTCGTAAGCTGCTGTTAGCATTCCCTGTCTACAGAACCGCCTCGTAAGCTGCTGTTAGCATTCCCTGTCTACAGAACCACCTCGTAAGCTGCTGTTAGCATTCCCTGTCTACAGAACCGCCTCGTAAGCTGCTGTTAGCATTCCCTGTCTACAGAACCACCTCGTGGGTTTGGGCGTAAGCTGCTGTTAGCATTCTCTGTCTACAGAACCACTTCGTAAGCTGCTGTTAGCATTCCCTGTCTACAGAACCACGTCGTAAGCTGCTGTTAGCATTCTCTGTCTACAGAACCACCTTGTGGGTGTGGGGATAAGCTGCTTTTAGTATTCCCTGGGTTTGGGCGTAAGCTGCTGTTAGCATTCCCTGTCTACAGAACCACCTCGTGGGTTTGGGTGTAAGCTGCTGTTAGCATTCCCTGGGTTTGGGTGTAAGCTGCTGTTAGTATTCCCTGGGTTTGGGTGTAAGCTGCTGTTATCATTCCTTGTCTACAGAACCACCTCGTGGGTTTGGGTGTAAGCTGCTGTTAGCATTCCCTGGGTTTGGGTGTAAGCTTCTGTTAGCATTCCCTGTCTACAGAACCACTTCGTGGGTTTGGGTGTAAGCGGCTTTTGGGATGCTAATGACGTCACTCATTGAATTGTCTGGTCCAGACTCAATTATTTACTGACCGCCGTCATATGACTGGAATATAACAAACAAACAAACATTATCTATCTACAGAACCATCTCCCGTGAACTCGGTTGTTCCCATTCTCTTTCTGCAGAGCCATCCCAAAGACTGGGGATTAAAATGTTGGTGTCATTCTCTGCCTACACAAATGGAGCAAAGATCCTGGATACGAAGCAAGCAGAGGGGAGCCTGACAGCTGTCCATGGGATCCGGTTCCTCAGCATGACCTGGGTCATTCTGGGACATGCCTTCTCAACTCTTATGACCATGGGCTGTAAGTGCCTTGTGTTTTTACTGTTGTAAAAAACAATTTGTACGGCTCCTCTTTTCAGAGTCAAAAAGTCTTGAAACGGAAAAGAATTGTGTGTGACAGAGGATTAGGCTTTGTTTCCTTTTTAAGTTGTTAACCGAAGTTAACTGTCTAAGGATATAAAGACAGAACAAATGTATGGTAAACAGTTACCTTGGCCCAGAGACGTAAAATTTTCTCTTGAAGATGGCAAAATCGGCCTTTTTAGCTTTTTTCAGACATGTTTGTGTGCTTAACAAAATGCAAGTCACCCCTCGTCCTTTTGGTAATCCGGACGATTTCAGTCGGACGTCAGTTTTGATGATATTTCTGTACTTATCGTATCAACTTGCATCGTCCTATATTCTTAATGAATTTCTGTTAACTGTTCGTTTCTATAAAACACGGAGATATCTTTCAGCAAATCGTGCCCCCTTCATCCAGGAGAATGTCAGCAGGTGGACATTCCATGGAATCCTCAATGCTCTCGTATCTGTCGACACATTCTTCACATTAAGGTGATGCGGCTCAAGCAATCATTAAATAACATATATTAGCAACATTCGAATTATCGCTGTTTCTTTCATAGTAAGTGTTTGTTCGTTTGTTGTTTAACGCCGCACTCAGCAATATTCCAGTTTTATGACGGAGGTCTGTAAATAATCGAATCTGGGCCAGACAGTCCATGATTGATATCACGAGCATCGATCTACTCAGTTAGGATACGATGACATGCATCAACCAAGTCAGCGAGCCTGACCACCCGATCCCGTTAGTCGCCTCTTACCAAGCATAGTCGCCTTTTACGGCAAGCATGGGTTGCTGAAGACCTATTCTATCCCGAATCTTCACGGGTTCATAGTGAGTGAGTTTTGCTGAACGTGGATCTAATTCGCCCGGATAATAAACATGGGTCCTTCAGAACCAACATAAAGGGGGGTCGAGTGGTCAAGCACTATGTGACTTGGCTGGTTGCATGTCATTGTTATTCGATATGATGTCACCCATTGGTTTGCCTAGGCCCACTTACACGCCAGACGTATATTGTAGAGTACTGTGGCGCTAGGGTTTCGTGTTAGAATTGCTCCCCAGCATCCTATGCTGGTAGTCAGGATCGCTGAGTTGGTTAATGATAGTGTGTCTTGGTACCTCGATGGCGTTGAAAAAGTGCAGCGTAAAGGAAAAAAGTATACTTAAACAAAACACACTTTTCACTGAAGTTGATCTCGACTTCACATTTCTTCGTTCAAGTTTATGTTCATCTGCTCATGTAATCCCACCATGACATACATTTCACCAAGATATCAATCACTGTTTGGTCTGGACTGTAATAATTTACAGGTCACCGTTACAGGTGAGGTGAGGTGAAATGGGGTTTAACGTCGCGTCCAAGATTATTGCACTTATATAGCGACGTGCATGTACGTGTGTGTGTTTGTGTGGCTGCTTGTACTAGTCCGGACTGATGCCGATTTATAGTGCCAGCTCACTGAGATACCATACCGCAGTTTAACATGAATACCCCATTCAGACACAGTTTACTGACTCCGAGCCGACCAGTCCTTGTTTTAGCCCCTTAATGCGGAGCGCCAGACAGGGTAACAACAAGTACCATCTTGTAACGTCTTTTGGTATGACGCGGTAGGGGATCGAACCCCGGACCTTCCGCTCGCCGGGCGGACGCTCTACTATTAGACCACTGAGGCGGTCGCCGTCATAGAGTTGAAAGATTGCGGCTTTAAACAATAATCTAAAAACAGAACTTTTCACCAATATTTTATTGAACTTCCAGTGGACTGCTTGTTGCCTATCTGGCCATGAAGGAGCTGAAGAAAGGACGGGGGAAACTAAACTGGGCCATGTTCTACTTCCACAGATTTTGGAGGTAGGCTTTAAACAACTGTTGTACACCCCTGTGAGGAACCCAATAGGTCTCCACAACCCCGAGCTCACTTTCATAGACGAATAGTATGAGCCCACGCGTTCGGTTCATCATAATCATGTGTGTGTGTGTTAGGGTTGGGGTGCGTAACTCGGGTCTACCCGGACCCGTGATATATTGTCTAATGACTAAAATTGTCTGGAACTCTATGGTTACACTACAAGTCATTAATGTTCGCTTTTCTTTCTGACCATGCTCCCATTCATTCTGACTTTTCATATGGTTGAATAAACATATAACTTAAGTCAACTTCAGTGTATGCATGACCAGATTGTTTAATACATGTATCTAAATACGTTTTGTCAGGGCTATGCTAAAAAAAGTTCCCAATAGGACATTTTGAGACATCTCCTGAGACCTTGAGTGGGTACCCGGGTAGGGTAGGGTAATAGGGGGGTGGGTACCCGGGTAGTTAATTTGGACTCGTCCCAGCCCTACTCTGTAACTTCAGCTACCGTTAAGGCAGGACATGCTTACCCTTTTCGCAAACACCTCGTGTCATCACTGACTTTCAATACCCCATGTATATAATTAGCAGCACCCTTTAGCTCAATGGAATCTGTTAAGTCAAATAATGGTTATTCTCTGACATTGACGTTTATGTTTAAGAAAAAGAAAATTTAAGTATGCTTCATTAAGTGAGGAGAGGTGGGGTAGCCTAGTGGTTAAAACGTTCGCTCGTTACGCTGAAGACCCGAGTTCTATTCCCCACAAGGGTACAATGTGTGATGCCCATTTCTGGTGTCCCCCGCTCTGATATTGGTGGAATATTGCTAAAGGCGGCGTAAAGCAATACTCACTCACCCATGTAAGTGACTTAAATGAAAGCTCTTAGATAAGTCTGACGTCTAAAAGAATGTATTAATAGCCGTCTTGTTGCCTGCAACGTCATATGTTTCTTCAAATCACATCAACGTACTAAGAAAAAGTCCCACTATAATTATGAGGTCCTATTTTGGTCCACATGATTTGTGCTGAGAAAACTTTTAGAAATTGTTTTTGAAAGTTATCAGATGTGTTCATATGAATGAGAATTAGTCTGTGTTCTAACACCAGTTGGATGTTTGTGACTCGTGACAACACTACATGCACAGGTGAGAATAAACTGTGTCCAAACGCCTGGTTGTAGAGGAAAGCGGGTTTCAAATATTTGAAAGAGCAAGTCTTTGACCAAAGCTGATTTTCGTAGAAGATACAGATACTTAGATTTTTACTTGAAGTTCGAAATATCGGCCTGTTGAACTCATTGTAGTCATATTCATCATTTGATCAGGTCAGAAGTATAAGATTTGCAAGTTCGAAAAGCAAAGAAGCCATTTGAACTGTCTGATAATTTTCAAACCATTTTGACATTTCCAGGGGGCCAGAACGAGCCTCAATCCTAACTCAACCTTCAAAAGACCGAAATTATACAAGTCGTAGACGTTTACCTATTTAGAGAAAGTGCTGACACATCTATAAACATTATCAGGGCGAATATGGGATTCGAAGCCACTAGCATAAAGTCTATAGCACGCCGAATGGACGCAATCTGAACATAGAATTCAGGCGCCTGAGACTATTGATCCATCCTTAGGCACGTGGCTTTGTTTGAAATGTGCCTCTGATCACCCAGCACCCGTCACGATGTGTGAAACCAAGCTCATTATGAATATACTCTGAATATTATTATTATGTACAGATTAAAATAGAAAATGCAGCAAAGATGGTTTGGGTGGTCCTGTCACAGTCAGGCTGGTTAGGCTCATCATCAGCTCAGGGCCCTTGCCCCCTCTACACGCAGCCCAGACAGCAGTGGTCGTTCAGACCTCTCCTTGAACAACTGAGTCTGGGCCGATTTGATATGGCACTTCGCTTGGTTGACACTCATTTCTGTACCGTCCAGCAGTACAGAACCATCAACAAAATCAACACTGGCATTGAGATTATGTCCCACATCCTTGGCTCGTTTTAGAAAACTGTGGAATGCCTTGTTTTCATCATGAGTCTTGACATGCTTCAAAAGAGGATCATCAGACAAATAAATGTGTGCAAAAGTGCACAAAACAATTCATGAAGAGCATCCACATTAATCAAACATCGCCCTCCCTGCATAATTGGTAAATATATGTGATTGAAGGAAGAGCGAGGATGGTGGGATCTATTGTATGACATGATTCTTCGTGAGAGGGTGTCAATACCCTGAATTTCTTGTTTTGTCCAATCAACAAAACCAAAAGAATACGAAAGGACGGGCACAGCATTAGTATTTGTGTCTTTGACTTTGTTGCGAGCGTACAGCTCTGAACTCCAGATTTTCTGTAGTCTACATTTGTACTCTGCCCGAAGTTTGCCCTTGACATGGGCATTCTGGAGTTTGTCCCTAATCTGCATCCCTAAGTACGTATAGGCCTGACCTTCCACAAGATGGTCAATAACTCTTCTACCTTGCCACGTTTCAAATGAAGAATGTTGCATTTGTCAAGTCCCAAGGACATGCCGATATCATTAGAAAAGGACTCAACAAGCAGAATCTGTTTTAGTGTAGATCCTCCATTGGCAATAAGTTCAAGGTCATCCATGTAAAGGAGGTGAGTAAGGGGTGATGGGGATCTGTGCTAAGGAGGTCCCTGGTGATAACCTTCCTCTTTGCTGAGCAAAAAACCTTAAAGGATTTAGTGACACACAGAAAAGCAAAGGACTAAAAGAATCGCCCTGAAATATTCCTCTTCTGGTAGAAATGGGTTCCAAATTCACCACCTGCCCCTGCGATTACATCTCAAGTTGAGTTGACAAGCAATTCATTAAAGACTTGAGTAAAACAAGTAGTCGCTCGGGGAAGTCAATACATTCCAGTGACCTCAAAATCCATTCGTGAGGTACAGAATCATAAGCTTTTCTGTAGTCTATCCAACACATTGAGAGGTTATGGTGGTAAGTTTTAGCATCTTCAAGGATCATTTTCTGAACTAGTAGTTGATCCTTACAACCCCAACATTCCTTTCTGGCTCCTTTCTGCTCCATGTAAATAATGTCATTGGATGCGCAGTATGATGACACAATATCTGTAAGACATCCTGTTAATTATTATTGTTGTTGTTGTTGTTGTTGTTGTTGTTGTTGTTATTATTATAGGTTGACTCCAGTTTACATGATGATGCTGATGTTTTACACGTGCCTGCTGCATTATCTCGGAGATGGACCTATTTGGCCTCAAACAGGTGTTCAGAAACAGCAGTGCAGAGACAACTGGTGGACCAACCTCCTTTACATCAACAACCTCGTCAACAGAAACGACATGGTAGTTAGCATAAAACACAAGGCGCCTGCATAAATATGGCCAATGTTTCTGTGATAGCCCATAAAGTGATCATTTAGAATGTTCCCCGTTTACTCAATGGTAGGTACTGAGCGCTCTTTTCCAAGCCAGAACGAGGCCGTTTAATGCCAGAGCGAAGCTTATGTTGTCCTTCTATTTTTCGCGTCACATGTGGTAGAACTGTTTTATGGTTTTCTTTATTGACGAAGATTAGTACATGTATTTGATATACATACATGTATACTCAATAAACGCTTAAGAGGGTTTGAAGTCTAAAAAATGTACCAATTAATTGTTAATGCTTGGTGCAACACGCGGGTCAATTGACAGGCTGGATTCCTGGAGGCTGGAGTGAATCATGCCCCCGACACCCACCTCCCCCCTGTGAGAAATGACCTGCCCCTGAGATTTTGTTTATCCTTCTGTGATACAACTTATTCTTTGAAAGGAACACCCAAACATATTTTTGGATCCTACAGTTCATGTTTTCATTACGTCATGTGATCATTTTTTTAGTTTTATATTGTAAAACCTAACCGGGTTAAAGCGTCCGTTCGGCACGCAGAAGGCCCGATTGGTTACAGTGGGTGAAGTCCATAAGGGTGTCCTCCGTCTAGAAGGGACATAACTCTTAATAACCACCGGTGGCGTTACGGTCGAGCCCAGGAATTCAAGCCTAGTTCGGCAAGGGTGGAAACTGGACTTTTAAAGTCAGTTAATTCTCTTGCCTCGGGAAGTTGATAAAGGGGTCCTCTGCGTGAAATTTTTGGCATATTGCTAAAAGTGGCGTATGACCATACTCTATACTCTATTTAAATCCCATGTTAATTGCACGTGTGGTTATATATATATATATATATATGTGTGTTAAATCTTATGATTATTTAGCCTAATAGGTAAGTCTTACTTGAAACTCAACTCATTGTTGTGGCATCGACATGGATGTTTATGCTAGCTGACCACTCTAACTTTACAGTGTTTCACATGGGCCTGGTATCTGGCAAACGACATGCAGTTCTACGTCTTGAGCCCGCTCATCCTTATTCCACTCTTCTAGTAAGTAAGGTTAGGGATAGTGAGTCACACTGTTACGAGCACTGAACTTTAAATGAAGATGACAGTGCATCCGTTCCATGGCAACATCGAACACTATTTGTTTGACAACAGATTGGAGTTAGTAGTCAAATTCAGTCCCCATTATACCTGTGAAAAGTTAAGAGGTATATATGCTTGTTATACCTTTTAAAATGCGATGTTGTGTGTATAACATGTCTCAGGGACCAACTATTTATTATGGTGGCAGATACAACTTTATTTAATTCTGGATTGATTTTTTTTTCCAAATAGCGCTATTGTCTCTTATTTTGTGAATGAACACTTCTTTGAGGACGATTTCTGACTGTATTATAATGATTCAGATCTCTTCAATATATATACGCTAGGTAATGTACAGTTACATATGTATGTCATCAGTTAAGATCCGGGGTAGAATAGGTCTTCAGCAACCCATGCTTGTCGTAAGAGGCGACTAACTGGATCGTATGGTCAGGCTCGCTGACTTGGTTGATGCATGTCACCGATCCCAATTGCGTGGATCGATGCTCATGATATTAATCACTGGATTGTCTGGTCCAGACTCGATTATTTACAGACCGCCATCATATAGCTGGAACATTGCTGAGGGCGGTGTTAAACAACAAACCAACCAACCAACCAATTGTATCCTTTAATTCCAGTTCGGAGATCCTGGGTATGGTTGTGATCGGTGTCTTCATGGCTGCTACTCTCACGACTGCTGGTTTGATATCAAGGCTGAACAACATGACGACGGGTATATTATACCAGACGGAGGGAACACCGTAGGTTTAGCTTGAAGTGATTTCTATCTAGTAGCTATCTAGTTGTCGTTGTATTGATGCATAGTAGTGAAAATGCATTCTGTATTGACACGGTTAATCATATTTCATAAACCTTTTATCTTTTGAAATTGTGACTCATGTGACCCTTGTGAGTCACTTGTGACTTTTGTGACTTGTGAGTCGCTTGTGAGTCATTTGTGACTTGAGATTCTTTTGACTTGTGACGCTTGTGAGTCACTTGTGACTTGAAATTCTTGTGACTCTTGTGACTTGTGACGCTTATGAGTCACTTGTGACTTGAGATTCATGTAACTCTTGTGACTTGTGACGCCTGTGAGTCACTTGTGACTTGAGATTCTTGTGTCTCTTGTGACTTGTGACGCTTGTGAGTCACTTGTGACTTGAGATTCTTGTGTCTCTTGTGACTTGTGACGCTTGTGAGTCACTTGTGACATGAGATTCTTGTGACCCTTGCGAGCCACTTGTGACTTGAGATTCTAGAGTCACATGTGACTTGTGACCGTTGCGAGCCACTTGTGACTTGAGATTCTTGTGTCTCTTGTGACTTGTGACGTTTGTGAGTCACTTGTGACTTGAGATTCTTGTGACCCTTGCGAGCCACTTGTGACTTGAGATTCTTGCGACCCTTGTGACTTGTGACGCTTGTGAGTCACTTGTGACTTGAGATTCTTGTGACCCTTGCGAGCCACTTGTGACTTAAGATTCTTGCGACCCTTGTGACTTGCGACCCTTATGAGTGATGACTCATGTGACTTGTGACCCTTTCACCCTTGATCTTTGTGACAAAGCGATGGAATCTCTAATGTCTGTGGAATCATGTGCTGTCGTAGGAGATGGCTGACTTTCACTCTTATTTATAGACTGCTGAGGACCAAAATAGTCATATTCAGTCAAAGGCGTGGTCCTGTGCAAATGTGTAGTAGTTTAGGATGCCATAAAACTGTTCATGCGGCAAGAATACAAGACAATAACAGAACTTTAAGCTGTGTTTGTTCGTGCACGTGTACCCCTGTGCAAACGTAGGATGTTATTCATAATATCTACCATTGGTTTCCGAGTTGGTATCCTGTATTTCAACCATATTCTTTTTCTTAAAAATGTAGAAAAACGTGTGTTCCTAACCCTAAGAAAAGACATAAGTCAGTGGTTAATCGTTGGAACAACGACATATACTAATTTGACTTTTCAATTATTTGCGACAAGGTCACGAGGTCATCTTGCTGAAATCCAAACAAACAAAACATTTCTTTAAAATAATTCAGGCTCAAAGCCTAAATGAAAAAAAAATACCTGGATTTGTAGTTATAGCTGAAAACATATCTAATGTCGATACCAACCCAACACCATCCACCCACACCCCCCTCCCCTCCCTAGAATATCAAATGGTCGATCCCTAACCATTCTAGGTATTTGCCAGTGTAACAAAACAGTTCTATTTCCAGGGGCCCTGATGATTATGGCGCCTACTACATGACTCCCTACTGTCGGATGGGCCCATACCTAATCGGCATGGTCGCCGGGTACTTTCTGTACAAAACCAACTGTAAGCTCCACCTAAACAAGGTACGTTAGAAACTACTTTCCAGAATGATTTTGTTTTGGACAGAATATTGTTTCGGTCACAACTATAAACATATCTATGTCTACAGCATTTGCAGCGAACATTATTTGGGTAGGATCCCGGGGCAAAAGATGTTTTTCTTGGTTATATCCTGGAAAAGGTCGTTTTCAGCATGTACAGCGAACATTTTTTGGTTAAATCTTTAGGCAAAATATGTCTTTTTTAGCATGTACATCGAAAAATGTTTGGTTAAATCTTTGGGCAAAATATGTTTTTCTTGTTTTTTTCCTGGAAAAGGTCGTTTTCAGCATGTACAGCGAACATTTTTTTGTTAAATCTTTTGGGCAAAATATGTTTTTCCTGTGTTTTCTGAGAAATGTCTTATTTGGCATGTACATCGAACATTTTTGCATAAAATCCTTGGGCAAAAAAAATATTTCTAGGCTTTCTGAAAAAAAGCTTTTCAGCATGTACTTAAACGTTTTTGGGGTACAATTCTGGGGTAAATGTATTTTTACCTCTGATTTCTAGAATAGGTCGTTTTTAGCACGTCCTTCGAATACTTTGAGGAAAACCAAAGGGCAATATATGTCTTGTTTCTGTTTTCTGGAAAATCTCTATTTTTTTATTTTTGTCAACAGGGCCTAATTTCACGAAGTGATGTTAATATTAAGACAGTAGTTGTGAAGTTAAAAAGGGGCTGTGCTGAAGGGTTTGGTGCCCAGGTCCAGATGTTATAATTAGTGCCTAAAAAGAACCTGAGACATTTTCTCTTTTTCAATAGAGAAATCATAAGCTGTCATTATCTTGTCACCTAACAAACGGTTGAAATGTACCTAAAAAGCTAAACAATTAAACGTCTGTATTTCCAAGAAACTGTGAAGAACATCATTGTTTGCAGTTCATATGTTTAACAGGTGTTATTTCCCACACATAACATGAGTAAAAAATATAATGTTTGTGAGATGTTCTATTACTTGACAAGTAATTCTTACTTTAGAAAGCAGTACTGTGTGGTTGGGTTCTGGCTGCTGCTTCCGCTCTCGCGGTGCTTTATGGGCCGTACGAAGCAGCCAATGGGACGCCGATGCCGAGTGACGTGGCAGCATTTTACAACTCTGCTCACAGGACGGTGTGGGGAGCTGCCGTGTGCTGGGTCGTGGTGGCGTGTGCAACAGGGAACGGAGGTAGGCCTACAGTTACAACACAGTCAGTTAGAGTTAGTTCTGCGGCAAGACGCTTTCGTAGATTGAGCGTGCATTGAAAAAGCTAGCAGTTGTGATTTGATAATATTGTGTAAGATTTCATCAAGTAATTAAAACTTCAACTATTTTTCAATATTCAGTCCTGTTTTAGCATTATCACTCATGCTGAAGGTGTGGTCACAGATATTTTCAAGTAAGTGTCATTTGATGCAGAACTGCGGTTGGTGTGTTTAGTAGCTTCCTGTACTCAGAAATGGAACTGGGAAAGCTACCCACATTGATTTTACTGCAATTATAAGGCCAGGCTATGTACACATCTACCCGGATTGGCAGTTGAAAACTAATTTTGTCTTATACATGTATAAAGTTACACTAGATGTCAATAGGAAAACATTTGGTTTCAAAGTCACAGATAGGCTGTGTTGCAAAGGGCATATCCTGCCTTAATGAACGCCTTATGGCAAGATTAACTTTCAGTAAGTGAATATGTTCTCTATGTTACTTAACTGCTACCTGTTACTGTATCCTCGCAAATACTTTTCTGTAAGAGGGCTAAACTGGTACTTATTCCCAGTGATCGCCCACATCGTTACAAACTGAACAAATGTTGCCCCCGTGGCAACGCTAAAAGGTCATTTGTGTCTCGTGTTGTCTGATATTGCTTGGACACCTTTGCCCTCTATGTAGAGTCAGTGTTCGAAATACCTGCCTGGCCGACCGTCCGAGACGGGTTGATTTCAACTCGGGCTGCCAGATTCTTAAATCCCCCTGCCCGACGGTCGGGTTACATTTCATATTCTAAATAGTTCCCGATGATAAGCATTAATTCACATGTAAAGATGAATGATAAAATGTAACCAAAAAGAAATCCCGTTAGCTTATCCTGAGAAACATATGATCATAGTGGGCAGGCAGTTTTGGTCAGGGCTGGAAAGTATTTCAGCTAGCCAGTCCTGTGGTCTGGCTGAAATTTTTGACAGTTTCATACCCTGGCAGAGTACAACATTCCATCCACTTTGAGCCTTTGTGAAAGTGACCACACAACACACCGTCAATGGTGCTGAAACAGGAAGCCTAACCCAAAAGCAAAGATACAATATAAGTTTTAAATAAAGAAGACTGAAATCCTCAGAAGGCCATTTGGGCAAGATTAAGCATAATTAAACACCAGTGCTTTTGGAATCTTAAAAGACAGGGTAATGTGTTTCTACAAAATGATTATAAGAACAACCATTCAGTACATTATCCCATATTTGACCATCTTTCAGGTTTTGTAAACAAGTTAATGTCCTGGAATGGTTTTGTGACTCTGAGTCGCCTGACGTACTGCGCCTACCTCACTCACCCGATGGTGATAATGTACCAGTACATGACACACCGGAGCCCCTTCTTCATATCCGACGTCAACATTGTAAGTTGTGTTTGTTTGTTTGTTTGTTTGTTTGTTTGTTTGTTTGTTTGTTTGCCCCACTCAGCAATATTCCAGCTATATGACGTTGGTCTGTAAATAATCGAGTCTGGACCAGACAATCAAGTGATTGACATCATGAGAATCGATCCACGCAATTGGGATACGATGACATGCATCAACCAAGTCAGCAATCTTGACCACCCGATTCCGTTAGCCGCTCTTACGACGAGCATAGTCACCTTTTACAACATGGGTTGCTGAAGACTATTCTTCCCCGGATCTTCACGGGTTCATTGTTAGTAATCTTTAACTATCGACATGCATATTTGTACATTTCTATACAGTAAATCTCACTTAAGTATCTGCCGAGACAGATTCAATTGGGCGTGAAAGGAAAATAGCTGTGAAAATTTTGTGAAAGGGTCAATGAAAATCAGTGATGACACCAGGTGTTCAAGGTCAGACATATGCTGCCCCATCTGTAGTACCCGCCACTCACACATTTTGCATAAAAACAAAGTGTTTGTTGTCTGACGTATCGTGACATAGTCACATACAAACCCATTCACATTTATTTCCATTTCAGGTGTACAACTTTCTCGGCTTCATCGTTATAACTTACGGTGTATCCTTTGTTGTCTCCCTTGTATTCGAAGCGCCGATGATGGGCCTGGAGAGGGCGCTATTGAAGCGTGAACGGCGCAACTGAAGACATCGTTCTAGAACAGCTGTTATTAGTAGATCCTTGGTTTGAGATGAGTCCATGGGGCTAATTGTAATCACCAAATATTCATTCAAAATGTCACCTTGTGCATTCGAGAGCTTTTTTTAAATAATCGTTTTACTGTACAAAATGTGATGTTCTAGTTCTGCAAGAATCATTTTTCATTAAGCTTTTTGCTGTTCTTCGTGTTCACGATTGTCTTTTTCTTTAAAAAAGTGTATGTTCTGGGTATGAGTGACATTCACAATAATCGTTTTATTGACCAAGCGGATGTTCTGGGTCCGTGAGAGTGGTATTCACAATAGTCGTTTTATTTACCAAGTGGATGTTCTGGGTCCGTGAGAGTGGTATTCAAAATATTCGTTTAATTGACCAAGTGGATTTTCTTAATTGGATTGGTAGTTACCGTAATCGTTATTGTAAGTGTACCAAATTATATGGTCTTCAGAATGGTATATAGTGAGTATGAAATTCAATTTATCAGTTCTTAACAAAGCTCGCAGTGAATAGCTGCAATATATCACTAATGCAACGTCAAGCAATATTTACTCACTTATTCTATCAAAGCGACGTTTGTTACTAGTACTTTGTTTAAGCATGCCCGTAAGAAAGAATAAAAGGAGTTGAAATCACGTCAATGCTATTTATATTGATGCAATGTCACCTTAATGCCGATACATGATAATTGCTTTATTGTGCATGATGTAATGTTCCGGATGAGACTGGTATTAACAATAACCTGTTTTATACAAAGTGAATGGTCTTAATAAGATTGATATTTAGGATGATTATTTTGTTGTGCAAAATGTGTAGTTCTTGTTGCTGATGGTATTCACTGTGAACGTCCTAACCGATGGTAATGATATTTAACACTGGGTTGAACCTTGAAGGCACAACTATAGAACACGTTTCGTCCATGATGGTCGTTGCTATATGGCTGAAATAATGACGATGCTACGTTAAAGTTTAACTCACTCAATCGTCCATGATGCACATATAAGCAGAGAAGAAGAGCAAGAGTGCCGAAAATCCTCACGCATTTATTTTCCACATCCCGTTTTTTGGAATCCTGGAAGTCTGATCAGTAGTTCCTTCAGCCTTGCCACCGCTACCATTAGCATTGACAGTTAATCGCTGTGCTGTTTTCTTTTAATAAAATATATATTATGGTGTTTTCTTCTGCTCTTGGCCAATTCACGACTGGGCTATCAACTTCCTAATTTCTCCATCGCACCGTCGGTCATTACACATCCAGTAGACCCGTGAAGATTCCTGGGTAGAATAGGTCTTCAGCAACCCATGCTTGCCGTAAAAGGTGACTATGCTTGTCGTAAAAGGCGACTAACGGGATCGGGTGGTCAGGCTCGCTGACTTGGTTGATGCATGTCATCGATCCCAATTGTGTGGGTCGATGCTCATGATATTAATCACTGGATTGTCTGGTCCAGACTCGATTATTTACAGACCGCCGTCATATAGCTGGAATACTGCTAAGTGCGGCGTTAAACAACAAACCAACCAACACATCCAGTACACATGCACATTGTTTTAGTGATCTTAACATATAAACATAACATTGTTATAATAGTCATTACATATTCAACGTACGTTGCTATACTGATTTTACCTTATAAACAGTCCGTTCTTATCGTGGTCACAACATAAAAATTAAATTTTCGTTGTGTTCATTGTAATACCTGCATTCAGATTAGCTGAATTGGTCACGTGTTATTGCATTCATTCCCCAATGAATGTAAAAAATTAGACCACGCCCACCGAAGTGGACTACTTTTATTACTAAACAGCGTCGGGGAATCCCAATATCACAGTCGAGGGAATTCCCTTTCTGCTCACGTGTATCGTCATACACACGGCACATAGCGAAACTCATGCATATTCATTGTCCAAACTACCCTTTGAGACCGAAGGCCGAGGAGTAATGAAACAACGTAGTGGATTCTTACAATAGTTTGCACAGCGGTTTTTCGGTTCATGCCTCAATGAACCGAAGAAAATACACAGTCAATGCTTATAATTATACAGTCCGCTTCGGTGGGCGTGGCTTAGTGTTTTACATTCATCGGGAAATGAATGCAATAACACGTGATCGATCTAGCTAATCAGAATGCAGGAATTTCAGTGAGGTCAAGTTCAATCTAATTATACACGAATGAACCGACAAAATCCCCAGTCAGTCCTAAATGCAATGTACATAGTTGTAATGGTCAGTGTGGGAGTGGTTTGGGTGTATCGACGCTTTGAACAGTCGTCCAGTTATTTCACTGTGGGTAAAATTATTAGTATTATTTAAGTTAATTACATTCAAGATAAAGTTTCAGTATCTTGCATATTTTATGTGATATTTTAATATCTAGACTCAGTAGAAACCTTTTATTTGTTGTAGCTTGAAACGACTAGATCTATGACTATTGAACCGACTAGATCTATGGATATTGATCCGACTAGATCTATGAATATTGAACCGACTAGATCTATGATTGTTGAACCGACTAGATCTTTGACTATAGAACCGACTAGATCTATGAATATTGAACCGACTAGATCTATGATTGTTGAACCGACTAGATCTATGAATATTGAACCGACTAGGTCTATGATTGTTGAACCGACTAGATCTATGAATATTGAAGTAAAGATGAAGTAAAGTCGAGTACAAGAATCAATACCCCTTTGTTATGCCTACACCCTGTACAACAACAAAATATACACACGTACCCTATATTCAATACAATAATCTGATGGATAAACTTGTGTTCAGGCTTTGTCCTAATGTAGCCATTGCTCTATCCTCAATGCTCTAATGTATGCCATTCAGATGGGACAATATAGGGCAATATTACGAAACATTTTGTTTTGGGCGTGTAACTTAAATATAAGATGTGTCTAGATCACCCAGACAGAGCCTTGTTATGGTACTACGACAATAGGGCGTTTCTCGCACATCAACCTGACACGCCTTGGTATGATTGGAATTCTGTTCAAAGCAGCTTTAAAGAATTCAGTGCTATTGAAATAAGAATAACATTCAGGTATGTTCACGTCAATAACCAAAGATTTGAAAAGCTTAAAATGGGCACCATGATGTCAATCACTGGATTGTCTGGTCCAGGCTTGATTATTTACAGACCGCCGTCATATAAAGTAGACACAATTTATGGATAACAACTTCTTTAATTGTGTAAAGGCGACGTTTCGGTATAGATTATTATACCCTTGTCAAGCAGGACCATGCTTGTCATAGCAGGCGACTAACGGGATCAGTGATGTATGTCATCGATCCCAATTGCGTAGATCGATGCTCATGATGTCAATCAATGGATTATCTGGTCCAGACGTGATTTTTACAGGCCGCCGTCATATAGCTGAAATATTGCTGAGTGCGGCGTTAAACAACAAACCAACAACTTCGACAACTGCACACAGACTATTTCGCTTCTACCAACATTCCCCTAATTGTAGTGTAGTGTGAAATGGCAGAACAATAGTAAATTTGTTGATGCAACCCATGCTTGCCGTAAAAGGTGACTATGCTTGTCGTAAAAGGCGACTAACGGGATCGGGTGGTCAGGCTCGCTGACTTGGTTGATGCATGTCATCAATCCAAATGGCGTGGATCGATGCTCATGATGTCAATCACTGGATTGTCTGGTCCAGACTCTATTATTTTACAGACCGCCGTCATATAGATGGAATATTGCTGAGTGCAGCGTTAAACAACTAACAAACAAACAAAACCATTCCAGGAATAAAACTACGCTGATTAGTAACAAACTCAACGTGCTGGCTTCTCACATCGATGCTGTCCGTTGACATTGTCTCGAATCTGGCTGTAGAGATATATGTGTTGATTGGAACAAAAGTCTGTGTAAGAAGAGACGTAAGAACAGGGGGGAAAATGAATTTGCGACACATTCCCCTGACTGCAAACATCGCAGTTGATAAGCCAGAGGTGGGGGTGAGATGCAATGGGGTTTAACGTCACGTTCAGCATCGTTACACTTATATAACAACGTGCACATGACATTGATTTGACGACGAGCATGGGTGTGCATTGGTGCTCTCGCTTTCGCTTTTGATAATGTCTTGTATTTGGAACAAACTCGAACTGATCACGTCAATACCTTCTTCACTCTGCTCATTGCTGTCCACTGTGAAACTGCGTTCGCCCTGTCCCTTTGGGGCGGCTTGTGACCTTACCTTCACCTACGATACATCCCCATCGAATAGCCATGTCTTGGTTGTTACATTATTTGCCGCCATCAAACATGGATGTATGCAAATAGATCCAAAGTTATGGCCCTATATCGAAATTTGTAATACGGATGGCGGCCATTTTGAGTGGGAACCATTGGTTTGCCAGCGTGTATCCTATTAAAATCGGATTCTGCATACTCCATAACCCCTATGTACAAATTTTAATGCTTTCTTCCAGAAGTGAACATCTATTTGACATATCTGCCCAGCTATTTTGGTTGTTTCATTATTTGCCGCCATCAAACATGGGTGTATGCATTTACCCGGGTTGTGTAGGGATGCTGAAAAAGCTTTCACACAGAACCAGGTGAGGGAGCATTTCAAAATTAAATTGGCAATTAGAAATCCGAATTCCATAAGGCAGAGAGATCTGCAGGTTTTCCACCCGACAAAATATAATTCTCTAGTATTTAGATTTCAAGTCAAACAGCTTCGTCATATTTGTGATGCTCGAAATAAACAGTGTCGGTATAAATAGGCATAGTGAAAATGTCACCTTGACATACCCCAAAACTCAGCTACAAACCGATGTGTCGCTCTATTACTTTCATATAATCATTGCGAGGTAGGAGTCAGCTGACATAAGCATACCTCTGTAGGCTGTTGGTGTTGTTAGGTTTCAACATTACAGGTTTAAGGGTTGGTTCTTTGTCAACATTAAACCTTTCAGCTGTTGCGTGTTTGACGGAGGCCTTTTACTTACTGTGTATTTACCTGCATTTGCGGCGGTGGTAGAATAACGATTGTAAACGTGATGTAACTGGACATAGCAGTTTATTTCCTACTATAAAACGTTAATCCACTTACGTTACATGGAAAAAAACAAGAAAGAATGAAAACAAGAAAGAGAATATAAATTGTCAATGCAAGAGAATATCCACTCTAGATTATCTGCCGAAACAGATTCCATTTGGCGTAAGACCCGTGAAGATTCCGGGGTAGAATAGGTCTTCAGCAACCCATGCTTGCCGTAAAAGGCGACTAACGGGATCGGGTGGTCAGGCTCGCTGACTTGGTTGATGCATGTCATTGATTCCAATTACGTGGATCGATGCTCATGATGTCAATCACTGGATTGTCTGGTCCAGACTCTATTATTTACAGACCGCCGCCAAATAGCTGTAATATCGCTGAGTGCGGCGTTAAACAACAAACCAACCAACCATTTGAGGTAAAGGTCAAAATGGCTCTAAACATGATGTGAATAGACCACTGAAGATTAGTGATGACACCAGGTGTTCGCGAAATGGGTAAGCATGTCCTACTCTACCGGTAGCACCCACCAGTAACTAAAACAGTAACTTGTTATTGCCTGGCACCGCACAGCAGTATTCTTGCCATGCGAAGGCGGCCTGGAAACAAACCAGACAATAAAGTGAAGATCCAGACAATCAAGTGGAGAACAGTGTACAAGTCAGTATAGAATTTTATACATCGATCACTTTCGTTTAGCTTTGTTGTACTGAATTAACACAGGTGTATCAAGTGTCTGCACCATCATCAAGTATCTGACCACCGTCTGTCAAAACTGACCACCTGAGTTGCACAATAGTGGGCCAAGTGGTGACATGGAGACAAGCGAGTTGCACAATAGTGGCCTAGTGGTGACATGGAGACAAGCGAGTTGCACAATAGTGGCCTAGTGGTGACATAGAGACAAGCAAGTTGCACAATAGTGGGCCAAGTGGTGACATGGAGACAAGCGAGTTGCACAATAGTGGCCTAGTGGTGACATGGAGACAAGCGAGTTGCACAATAGTGGGCCAAGTGGTGACATGGAGACAAGCGAGTTGCACAATAGTGACCTAGTGGTGACATGGAGACAAGCGAGTTGCACAATAGTGGCCTAGTGGTGACATGGAGACAAGCAAGTTGCACAATAGTGACCTAGTGGTGACATGGAGACAAGCGAGTTGCACAATAGTGGGCCAAGTGGTGACATGGAGACAAGCGAGTTGCACAATAGTGACCTAGTGGTGACATGGAGAAAAACGACTTGCACACAATCCTCCCTCACTGTGTGACCATAACCTTCTGTCTGTACCTGTATGTCAGTGTCCCTAGTAAGGGTGACCAGTATCCAGTTGTGGAACAACGTTGAGCCAAGTTCACCCCGCAATAATGTCCAAAGCCAGGAACCTAGAACCTGATTTGTTGAGAGGTGAGATTCTAAGATTGCAAGGTGAATGCACTGTAAATATAGGATCTGTTATAACAGCATTGCGCTGAAACCAGAGGGCGAGCCATCCTCCCGGAGTATATATTGGACACGTACATTTCTTGTGGCTGCAAGGCATCAAGCTTCCACACAACACAACTCTGAACGGAGTATTAGCAACATATTTATTTCTGGTTGGTAATATAATAATATAAAACCAAATAAACGACACAAGTTTCAAAATAATCACCAAGAAAACTATTTTCTATATCACAATAACATTACAAAGTTGTCAATTGTCACATAATAAGTCCAATTTCAAAAACCAGGTTCACACATTGACCTGATAGCAAAACTGTACAGTTGACAGGGCAGGGTGAGAGTTGTAGCAAGACAACATCCACCATTGTTATGGGACGGGCACAATAGTCCTAGGATATGCCTTACATAATAATGTATAAAAGAGACAAAAAATATTTCCATATTTGTAAGAAACCTCTGCACAATCAGAGTCGATATTCCGATTCCAACTTTACCCATCTTCCCGAGGCAAGAGAGTTAACTGACCTTAGAAGTCCAGTTTCCACCCTTGCCGAACTAGGCTTGAATTCCTGGGTTCGATCGTAGCGCCACCAGTGGCTGTTACGAGTTATGTCCTTTCTACGCATCTCCTATTGACCAATCAGATTCAACCTCTCGTATCACTTGCATTTGCTTCAAACAAAACGGTGGCGCCCAGTCAAGACGGTATGATCGATAATGAAGACCTATATTGTGATAAAACGAGTCTTACAACGCGAAGTGCATCAAATCACGTGAGCACGTGATTAAAAACATGAAAAGATTTAGAAAATATCTGTTGACAACGAGTTAGCGGTGCACATGCTTTGCGAATCCTGCAATCGACCGAAATCTCCACGACACTTTACGAACCGGATTTCGATTTCGGTGCGCGATTTTGATTGGACTATGCATAGACTCGTTAGTCCAGCCAAAATGTAACTCCATAATACCAGCCTAGTTCGGCAAGGGTGGAAACTGAACTTTTATAGTCAGTTAACTCATTTGCCTCGGGAGGATGGACTTTACCATGAGTACGCGTTCATGAATCAGTCCATTGTCACGGTACTACAAACAAGCCAAATTTCAGGCACATCCACGTCACACACTGAACACTATCCCACCAGTTGATATGTTTATATGTTTATATGTACAGTAACACAATTCTTATGTTGCTAGGTTTGTGGTTTTTTTATACCATATTAACAGTAAATACGCCCTACAAATATTAATGTACGTTTATATCTACCTGCAAAACATGTAGAGCGATAATGGATAATATGTACACAAACACAACTTTTAAGGCTAACGGTTAATGTGTACAGCAGAAAAGGCTAACGGTTAATATGTGCAGCAGCACAAGGCTAACGGTTAATGTATACAGCAGCACAAGGCTAACGGTTAATGTGTACAGCAGCACAAGGCTAACGGTTAATGTGTACAGCAGCACAAGGCTAACGGTTAATCTGTACAGCAGCACAAGGCTAACGGTTAATGTATACAGCAGCACAAGGCTAACGGTTAATGTGTACAGCAGCACACGGCTAACGGTTAATGTGTACAGCAGCACAAGGCTAACAGTTAATGTGTACAGCAGCAAAGGCTAACGGTTAATGTGTACAGCAGCACAAGGCTAACGGTTAATGTGTACAGCAGCACACGGCTAACGGTTAATGTGTACAGCAGCACAAGGCTAACAGTTAATGTGTACAGCAGCAAAGGCTAACGGTTAATGTGTACAGCAGCACACGGCTAACGGTTAATCTGTACAGCAGCACAAGGCTAACGGTTAATGTGTACAGCAGCACAAGGCTAACAGTTAATGTGTACAGCAGCAAAGGCTAACGGTTAATGTGTACAGCAGCACAAGGCTAACGGTTAATGTGTACAGCAGCACAAGGCTAACAGTTAATGTGTACAGCAGCAAAGGCTAACGGTTAATGTGTACAGCAGCACAAGGCTAACGGTTAATCTGTACAGCAGCACAAGGCTAACGGTTAATGTATACAGCAGCACAAGGCTAACGGTTAATGTGTACAGCAGCACAAGGCTAACGGTTAATGTGTACAGCAGCACAAGGCTAACGGTTAATGTGTACAGCAGCACAAGGCTAACAGTTAATGTGTACAGCAGCAAAGGCTAACGGTTAATGTGTACAGCAGCACAAGGCTAACGGTTAATCTGTACAGCAGCACAAGGCTAACGGTTAATGTATACAGCAGCACAAGGCTAACGGTTAATGTGTACAGCAGCACAAGGCTAACGGTTAATGCGTACAGCAGCACACGGCTAACGGTTAATGCGTACAGCAGCACAAGGCTAACGGTTAATGTGTACAGCAGCACAAGGCTAACGGTTAATGTGTACAGCAGCACACGGCTAACGGTTAATGTGTACAGCAGCACAAGGCTAACGGTTAATGTGTACAGCAGCACAAGGCTAACGGTTAATGTGTACAGCAGCACACGGCCAACGGTTAATGTGTACAGCAGCACAAGACTAACGGTTAATCTGTACAGCAGCACAAGGCTAACGGTGAATATGTAGAGCATCAGGTTAATACACAATTGACACAGACACGTCATTCTACTTTGATTAGATCCCTCCTGTGTTAAAATGGCAAGATTGGGGCGTCATTGCCGTCACCAAGCGTAGACAGCATTACAGCAACATGCCCAATCAAAGAAACAATTTCTGACACTATATTAACATTAGGTATGCCAAAGTCATGGGAAAGAGAGTATAAAATATTAGCTACCATCAGCACTATGCTGCCGGTACAGTTACAGAAATTACGTTTCTTTGGTGATGCTGCAATTGCTTGGCATGCCACTACCGTAGCTACGATCACATGAACAACAAAAAGACCCCCTTTAAATTCAAGTCGAGCGCCAAACACAAGGAGACAGCACAGGATGCAAGGTAAGGTAGCTAACAAGGGACGGTGCCATTTCCACTGAATTGCCACCATGTAGAACACCCGCGCAACAATGAGCAAACCCATCCCCACATAACTGTGATTCCACACCATTAACAAATCTCCAACAAAGGACAAACTGACACCAGCCAGCACCAGCCCGAAGTATTCAGTTTCCTTCTTATAGCACATTGCATTTACCAATGTAAACAGAACTATTATCATGAACTTCAGGATCAGGAGTCCCTGATAAATATCATTTCCAACTTCCATGTCGGCCATTGCTTCTGACGCGGTGGTCTGAAACACAAGCATACACGCATTAAGACGAAATGTTCATCAGACGAGCCCAGACATCAGTCAATCGTGATCAGGGAGTTTCCTTCCCCAGTGCATGGGCCATTTCATTTTATTGTATAAACACTTTACCTTGTACCCCTCCCCTATAACAAGTGTTATGTCCATCGATTCCCTCGTAATTTATCCTCCATGTCATTCACCTGATGTAGAGCCATAATATGGAAGTTGTTACCAGAAACACTCCTTGTCATAGTCACCTAGGTTTAACATGGTATTCATTTACAGAGGATTGGGGTCAGTCTGTCTCACGTCATCTTAGTGAAATGGAAAACCTACAGTGGCGGAGGTAGAAGACACTTGCCACTTTCGGGAAACCAACGACCGGGTATGGTGTTGCCTATCCAAGGAGCATTATAGGAATACTGGATTCGAATACAATTCGATCTTTGCAGCAAAGGGACGCCTTTGACCGTTGGGCCATCCTTCATGTGTACAAGACGTTATGCCGTGGAGATAACATATAGGTTAACATTACATCTTCAAATTCTTATAACTACATGGGGCGGTCGGGTAGCCTGGTGGTTAAAGCGTTCGCTCGTCACGCCAAAGACCCGGGTTCGATTCCTGACATGGGTACAATGTGTGAGGCCCATTTCTGGTATCCCCGGCCGTGATATTGCTGGGATATTGCTAAAAGCGGCGTAAAACCGAACTCACTCACTCACTCAATTATAACTAGATACTTTGTATTTCAGGGACAGAAGACATGCTTGACGTAACAGCTAAATCTGAGTAAAGATAAGAATTTATGGATGAACAACTTCTTTATCCATCAATTCGTATCCTTACTTAGAACTCCAACTTCTAAATGCCTGTCAAAGAAGCTAAATCTGAGCTTACTACTATGAGCTTTACGAACTATTTCTGATATCATATTTTCTTCAATCGTAGATAGATTCTATATATTTTCGGTTCAATCCAAAGTAAATACATTCTGTGGCATTTGATTGGCTTAGCAGAAATAGACCGCGCCCACTAACGGACTACTGTTTCATCTTTGTTTGATATTTAAATGAGCGGGTATTTTGCTGCATTATTGCGCTGAACGATGTCACTAATTTCGTGTTGTATTCTGTGTTGTTGTTTTTTGTTAATGATTAAATAAACAGTCTGTGAATTTATTATTGTTGATATATTACTTTATTCAATATGGTTTAAATTTGCGCTAAGTGTGCACACCGGTCTGTAAGTCTATACCTCAATAAAAGCCAACATTATTGGAGTAAATTTACCTTCGATGAATTCCTGTTCGTCTGACAGCAAAGTGTTACAAGGATTGTTGTTATATTCTTCTTCACAAATGGGCTGCGAACCTATAACCTGAAATCAGATGCACGATATATATCAGTTGTAAACAACAATAACATCGCGGTTATATATTTGGTGACACTATTGGTCAACACTCGCAACGTAACCTACAAGGAGGCTCGAGTCGAAACAGTGCAAGGCAATCAGAATGTGCGTCATGATTGAGTGAGTGAGTGAGTGAGTTGGGTTTAGCGCCGCTTTTAACAGTACTCCAGTTCTATCGCGGCGTGTCAGCTTAATGTGGGAGGAAAGCCCGAAGTGATGCAGGTCTAAGACGTTTACCACTTCGGTGAAACCCACGAGCACGGGTATGGTGCTGACAAACCTAGAAACATAATCGGGGCGAACCGGGATTCGAACCCACAATCATAGGTTTCTGGCGTGCCCAATGGGACGCAACTCTGCACATCGAATATCGCGGCGCCTTAGACGACTGGGCCACCCGTGCCCCCACGTCATGATTTATGTACTTTGATAAATATAATCTTTGTTATTTAAATATGGCAAAATGAGGCTTTTAAAAACATGGTGAAAATGGAGATTGTTAGTTTTACACCGGAAAATATATGAATAACAGTATTTTGATGCATAAAATGAGGTTGTTACTTGAAGGAGCGATGATGCATTCAAGCCACACGTGTCTTTGTTTACATTTGGTAAATAGCCCCAAAACATCTTCATTAAGCTAAACCTCCAAGAGACTTTGGCAAATATTTACAGAAATGGTTGTTGAAGTAAAAAATATAATGTTTTTAAATTACCAAAATGTGACATATATTTGACTTTGTTTAGACTAATTTGTCCATTTAATAACATTTATTGGCTTATTAGCTCTGATTGACTATAATATTCCCTCACAAATAAATACCAACTACGCCATATCTGTATATGTAGTAGTTTATATGCAACACATTCTTTGTGCTAAACTTCGTCGTGTGTTTACCACAGCTGATAAGATTGTTATTACAATGGTGGCGGTCGGGTAGCCTAGTGGTTAAAAGCCTGCGCTCGTCACGCCAAAGACCCGGGTTCTATTCCCGACATGGGTTCAATGTGTGAAGCCCATTTCTGGTGTCCCCCGCCGTGATATTGCTGGAATATTGCTAAAAGCGGCGTAAAACCGAACTCACTCACTCACTTATTACAATGACGGCAGTCCGTGAATAAGCTCCCCTTAACTAAACAAAGCGGTGTTACTAGACGCGTTTTACTATTAAACTTTAAGTGACCTGAGTCAACCAAGGTTGCCACATTTCTGGCAACCAGGGTTAACAAGTTTCAACCTGCGTTAACCAGTGTTAATCAAGGAGAACTTAGGGCACTATCTGAAATAGAACGCATGAAATCCAACCTCAGAAATAATAGTGCAAAATGTCTGCCAGGAAACGACGAGACATGACAGCCACGTGTTATAGACACACAACTAGGAGGTAAATAAGTGTTTTAATGCTTGACGGGACCGCCATTTTACCTTTTTTTCTTAATGCATTAACAGTTTAAAATAACGCTTTCAATGTTGCATTATTAATTCCAAAGTATTTATATCAACAATCGAAAGTTTAACTTCTGACGCATATCCGAATATTCAGGGGTATTTTTAGATTAAACACAAACAGAAGCACCATTATAAGCAGTATCAGACAGTGACGGGGAAAGGCGTGCAGTCGAGCGTGACTCTATATTGAGTCACGTCGCCTCTTCGACTTGACAGATACTGTATGTGAGGGTCACCTCTTACATATATAATACATTCGGAATACACTCTTTAAAAATGTCTTAGTATAAAAGAATTTATGTAGTAACAACCCACACGCTTTAAAGTTATAAGAGACTATTTAACATTGGGAAAAACATTGTAACATGTGAAAGTAATGCATACACACACACACACACACACACACACACACACACACACACACACACACACACACACACACATATATTACATTTATATATATATACTTTAACATATATTACATACATACATATATACTTTCACATATATATATATACTTTCACATATATTACATGCATATATATCTATATATACTTTCACATATAGTACATACATATATATATACTTTCACATATATTACAAATATATATATATATACTTTTACATATATTACATATATACATATATACTTTCACATATATTACATACATATATATACTTTCACATATATTACATGCATATATATCTATATATATACTTTCACATATATTACATGCATATATATCTATATATTCTTTCACATATAATACATACATATATATATATACTTTCACATATATTACAAATACATATATATATATACTTTCACATATATTACAGAAATATACTTTCACATATATTACAGAAATATACTTTCACATATATTACACACGATATATATGACTGTACCAGGCAATTCACAAAAGAGAATAATCTATAACACCTGGTGTAAAGCATCCGATCTGGTTGTTAAAATCTTCTTGCAGGTCTTGGCAGTTATACAATACGTTCTGTACTGAACAGTGTAAAATCTAATTTCTGTAAATGACTAAAACTATCACGTCAGAACATACGTTACGATATTAACCTACCTTCCACAGAAAACACGTCTGAAGTGTACACGTCAGCAAAGAGTTGTTTCACAGAAGTTACTTTCGTTTCAGTGTTGGCATATACAAGGGAGGTAAGCCCCGCCACGCGTGTGCAATCAGTGTGTCCGGTCTCCTACTGTTTATTGTTTTACGCCGCACTCAGCAATACTCCAGCCATATGACGGTGGTCTGTGAATAATCGAGTCTGGATCATACAATCCAGTGATTGACATCATGAGCATCGATCCTCGAAATTGGGACACGATACGATGCAATGCATCAACCAAGTCAGCGAGTCTTACCACACGATCCCATCAGTCGCCTTTTACGGCAAACATAGTCGCCTTTTACGGCAAACATAGTCGCCTTTTACGACAGGCATAGTCGCCATTTACGACAAGCATAGTCGCCTTTTACGACAAGCATAGTCGCCTTTTACGGCAAACATAGTCGCCTTTTACGACAAGCACAGTCGCCTTTTACGACAAGCATAGTCGCCTTTTACGGCAAACGTAGTCGCCTTTTACGACAGGCATAGTCGCCTTTTACGGCAAACGTGGGTTGATGAAGATCTATTCTCTCCCAGATCTTCACAGGAACTACTGACTCGCCTTGTGCACAAAGAACAGGGTCGCCATTTAACTGAGAAAAAAACCTTCATTTACCCTGTAGGCTGAATGAAGTTTTAAATTGTGTTGAACTCAATGTAAGCGAGAAATTGATATCAGTGCATTTGAGAAAAACATAATTTTATTTTTTCTAAAAATTAACTTCGTTTTTTAAGTTAAAGGACTGGTCAGCTGTTATTGGGGGAGGGGCGTTAAACATATTTTTTATTTCATCACATCATGTAGATTGAAAGGGGGATTGGTAAACAAACAACAATTAATGTTTATAATAATACCGCTCCCCATGGTTACATATATACATTGGCAGTTTTAAACATAAATAAAAAATATGTCAAAAATACAGTTGGTGGGGGGGTGAACCTCCAATTCATATAAGATTTTTTTTCATATCACCCCCACACACCCCTCCATATAGAGTATCTAGTTCACAGAACTACCTATATGGTGGACATTAGGAAAGCATATGGCTGAATTCCCTAAAGTTTGACATGATATTTTATGTTTTTTAAGTTACATGATAAATTATAAGCGTGAATGTTTATATGTCATTGTACTTCGTGGGTTTTTCTTATGTCATAACATTAACTTGACAACGGTTTATGGATCTATACCGAAATGTCGCCTTTAAAGTCAATAAAGAAGTTGTTATCCATAAATTGTGTCTACTTTGTGATCCCCTAATGTTTGGGACCACTGGACCCATCGCATATTTCCTAGACTACTGCAAGTCCAGCTGGTGTTTGTTTACCACTGTGAGTGAGTGAGTGAGTGAAACTTCGGTGAAACCACCGAGCAAGGGCATAGTGCTGACAAACCTAGAAACATAATCGTGGCGAACCGGGATTCGAACCCACAATCATAAGTTTCTGGAGTGCCCAAGGGACGCAACTTTGTACAGCGGATAGAGGCGCCTTAAACGACTGGGCCACCCGTGCTCTCTACACCACGGACGCCAAGTAGCCTAGTGGTTAAAGCGTTCGCTCGTCACGCTGAAGACCCGGGTTCGATTCCCGAAATGGGTACAATATGTGAAACCCATTTCTGGTGTCCCCCGCCGTGATATTGCTGGAATATTGCTAAAATATCAGTCACTGTTTGTTTTTACTAGCATGCCTTCTTTTTATTTATATCTACATCGTCAGGCTTTATACTTCATCCTTATCTCTTGTGTAAACATCAATCTATCATTCAAGCTTATATGAACATCAGTTATCACATGTATATAACCCCCCTACTTCACATGTCTGTCACTCTGGGACAGCTGGGCCCATATATACACTGATGGATCCAAGAATCCTTTCAACAACAGTGCTGGTTACGGGATCCATATCCACAGCTCCAAACCCCAAGCACATTCAGTTCGCTTGCCTGATGGTCAGTCAGTCAGTATTCACGGCTGAATTGGAGGCAATTCATCATGCACTCAAACTCATACCGGAACTTCCGGAAGCAAAGGCAGTCGTCCTATCAGACTCGCTTAGTGCACTTCAGGCCATCAGTGGCAGAAATCAAACTCCAGGCCAAACACAGTCAACAATATTCTATACGAATATACAAAACTATCGGACCAAGGGCAACAGGTGGAGCTGTGTTGGATCCCCTCTCACAAAGATATCCATGGAAATGAAAAAGCAGACTCACTGGCGAAGCTAGCTCTAGACAAAGCGGATATACATCCTATTCCCTTTAGTAAACTAGATATAAAAAGCAAAATCAAAGCCTCCATAGCAGAAAGATGGCAAGCCCAATTGGAAGGAAGTAAGATCGGCAGATGGCTATACAAAATTCAACCCAAGGTCCAACAAAAGCCAAACTCATACTCAAATGAAAGGAAAATTGAAATTGCTATCTCACGCCTCAGACTCGGTCACAAAAAGCACTATGACAAGGTTTGTTCATCTTGCAATCAGGCTGAAACCATTGATCACGTGTTACTAGAATGTCAAGACCATGCCCCGGCCCGGGCTAGGTTAAAACAAGAATTGCAGTTAGATCCGCTATCTGTCATAGATCTCCTAAAGCCAAGAGATGCAATAGCGAAGGCCAAACTAACTCTATTTCTGAGAGATGGACAGCTACTCGAACGTATATAAACAGAGCAGCCAAGGATAAAAATGAAATCATATCAATATAAGTAAATGGAAATCACATCAATACAAAAACAGAAATTATGTGAACACCGAACTCACAATAGATACGAGTATGTGTATTCTTCTCACACACAGGAGTCCCAAAGAGGGACAGGTCAGCCGAAATTGCCTAAGCAGAAGGCGACCTGTGTAACACTTAATGCAACAACAACAACACTTTAATCCGCCGTAGCGCTCAAAAAGATTAGCGAGATTGTTGTCGAGATTTTGTTGGTTTAGTTTCCACCCTATAAAATTGCCCGCCATCAGATTTTGGATTACCACAGCAAACGCAAGATGACATACTTTTCACAGGTGTGTCCCTCCCATGTTTCGGCATTAGTGTAGCCATTTTTGAAAGTCACCGGATGTGACGTCAAATAAACACGCTGAGTGTTTTTAATTTTGGCCTGTACAGGCTCCTAGCTTGGCGCAAGTTGACGACGCGCATAAGGAGCCGAGAACCAGCTTAGGAAGAAGATACCCATTGACCAAATGCACATCGTGTTATTTTATAGCGGCCGCCAAGGACAGATAACTCACGTTTTGAGAGAGGGCAATATCCACAGAGCTATCTCCCTTGTATATCATACCAACAAGCTCCTTCCCAGCGCGTGACACCTTCGTTACGCTCTCGGTAACATCGCTGCCACCAGTGTGGGCGCGGCCATTTCAAGAATCTTGAAATTTGCCCTCCAACCCCGTATGTAGTAACGTTTATACTTTTGTTTATGTCTTTGGAAATGCCATCATATTTCAATTTGAAAAGGTTTACGACTGACCATGTTTTCCAGATGAATTTACTTTGTTGTTTTGATAATCAGATTGGTTCGAGATTGCAGACTAACGGAAAATCAACCAACTTCTCCCTTACATTCTTACTATATCAATAACATGATAGTTTTAATGAAATTCAAATTGACAAATGAAGAAAGTAATTAAGCAGCGATAAGTGTATTCGGCGTCACGACAGTCGTCACTTGTTTGTAAACATAACGGTCATTCGGTTGCGAGTTCAACTCCAAGCATGGTTGTGGCCACCTATTCACAGTGGGGAGTTTTGACTGGTGGCAGCGATAGTATAGAGAGCTCCGAGAACGTACTATCGCTGTGAGGAGCTTGTCATACCAAATACCAAGTGCAACTTGAAGAATTTATGAATGTACATGAATATCAGATTATGTAAATGTTGTTTGTATCGGGTATTGTTGACTGACATAATGACATCAACGAATTTCTCTGGTTACATTTTTTTAAGTAAATTATGTACGTATTAAAAAATCAATTAAGTAAATTATGTACATATTAAAAAATCAATAATGTTGTCAATACCGTATGTATATTGAAATGTTGAAATCAACCGTAGTTATATTTTATCTATTATAGAAAATTATGTTATTTTTGTATATGATTTTGTATGTGTCGTATGTCAAGGCCATTCTCCACTGTATTACCTAATGTATATCTATGTCTTGAGACGACCCCCGCCGTCTCCTATTGTCTGAGGATTAGCATGCCTGTCTGCTCAAGTCATCCAGAACAATAGGTGCTGACAAGGTTAGGAGACCCGGCCGCCATCAGTGTACATTACAATGGGGATTAACGATAGGGATTAGCATCTTAGAAGAAATGGCAATTAAATCATTCCAGTCATACACACGTCATGGCTGCATGGTAATTAGCCTGTGGAATTAAATATTCATTCAGACAAAGGTTGTTAGAAATCGGTCGCTATGACAACCATATATATTTCACTCGATTAATAACTACAGTTATGATACCCTGTTATATGAGTGAAATCGTCCGGATTAACTAATGTCCAGATAAACGAATACTGGGTACGGAGAAATTCCAGTTGTATATATTATACAGGTTCCATGCATAACTACGAACAGCGAGCTGGGTACACAGGTGGCCCAGTCGTCAAAAGCGACGCGATTCGCTGTGCGGGGTTGCGTCCCTTTGGCACGCCAGAAACCTATGATTGTGGGTTCGAATCCCGGTTCGCCCCGATTATGTTTCTAGGTTTGTCAGCACCATATCCGGGTCCGTGGGTTTCACCGAAGTGGTAAACGTCTGAGACTTGCATCACTTCGGGCTTTCCTCCCACATGAAGCTGACACATCGTAAGATAACTGGAATACTGTTAAAAAATATGTATACATTGCTTCATACAAATTTACAATCTTTCTTCTATCAACAAATCTATTTACTTATTCACCAATCTAAGATGAAAGAATTTCGATATGTACATTTTTTACGAGGTGATATTGATTTGCTAACCTACTGGGGGGAAATAATTAAACTGAATAGTTTTTACACAGAGATCAAATATATCAAATACGCTAAATGCAGTGAATTTATTCAAGGAATCTGACAAGGATATGTAGTTATGAAAAATAAAAAAAACATATTTGGGTATGTCAATTTTAATATTATAACAAACAACTACTTATTATTGAGTTTAGAACTTATACCTTCAAGACTTCTACATTCCGAGTCATCATAACCGGATGTGTGACTTAGAGTTATCTCCCCATAAAGAGAAGCGTGTGTATTCTCTCGACGAAATAATCTACCGGTTTGTCCGTTGTATATGCGATATCCCTGCATATAAGACTACCTACGTAGGTATTGCGGTTTGTATTCTTTAACAATAAGGTATATTAATCTTATTTCAAAGAAAAATCTACGGTGCTAGGCAATGAAAGAGTTGTTATTGGCCGCAATGACCCGGAAGCTGCTCCCAATGGTGATCAGAAACCCTTTCTACCCGTGTTCCAACAAATACTCCATTTTATTATGCATTTGGGAACTGTAGAATGTGTCGTGTCCGATTTTAGAATACTAATGTATTGATTTGAAGCAATATATTTTCACCTCCTGATCAGAAATTCTGGGAATAGCGGGTTTGTCATTGTTTGCTGGTGTGATTTATTGTTGTTCTTGATATTTGACACATTTCTCAGACGAACTAATCTCATTCAATTATACCCAGACACTTTTCCACATATGTGTACTATAATCTATTCAATGCGCTTGGTAGTAGTAAAGGAGAAATGGCTTCTGTAGACCCAAATTGATCAGTATGTAGTGTAACAGTTTGAAAAAAAATGAAAGTAGGCCGTTCTTTACTTGCAAATATTGAAATATAGGTGGTAATATTTGAATATATATTTCACTGCAACTATTTCACAAGCACATATCGACCTAGTTTGTAGATATTATGTGGGAACTATTGATGGTATGTATGCTACTTAACCATGTTAACCATGTTTACAGCAGGAGTATCCATAAAAACATAATAGATATAAACTGCAAAAAATCTCTGACCTGTGTAACCAATCAACTATAAATATTTTGTGTATTGTTGGCATGAAGTGTTTAGCGTTACATTGTAAGCAGTTATAATTGTTTCTTTGAAGTAAGAATCTTTGTTTTGGAATAACATTTGGATACAGCATTTTGGTTGATGAAGCTATGTAAAGTTACGAAAGAGTAAATTTGGGAAGAAATTCAACACTGAATACAGACAGTGTCGACTGTACTGGTTTCAGCGGAAACAAATACCTGAAAGTTTCAGAAGTTTAAAGAAGAAATATGAGATATAGGTTTGTTTATGTGACATGAATTATCGAAGCATGTTTGGAGACAGATCTGCCCCTGGCCTATTACATAGGGGAGAAGGCAGGTGTGAAAACTCCTGTTGTCAAGTGATTACTACTCTAGTCTTTAAATCATTTGTGGATGGTGGACCCAAACCATTTGTTTCCTGTTTCTACACTAACAAAATGATAACAGATTCATGTCTTCTTCATTCAAAGTTTCATTCCAGCATACAAATCCCCATCTAAACTTGCTTTTTACAAGGCTTCGGAACATGTGCAATAATGGACTTTGTTACAAACCTTGGGACTTGGTTGCTTGTTACCAGCCTGTAAACATGAAGAATGTCACAGTAGTCAACCACAAGAAATATTACTTGATGGTATTTGAACAAGTGGCTTCTGTAGCATTCTGATATTAGAGAATACAATTCATATGGTCAATGTAAGCAATCCAAGTTCACACAGCACTGCTTTGGTATATTGCCGATTTTCTTGAGTATAGTGCGCACCCATGTTTAATGCGCACCCCCCACTAGCAGTAATTTAAGTGTTTGCTCATAGCGCCAAAGACCCAGGTTTGATTCGTGAAATGTGGAATATTGCAAAAGTGGCTATAACCTACTAACTCCCTCACTTGAGATATTTCCAGATCTGTCTTGACAAACAGCGAATGGTTGTCATGAGTTACTTTATGTGTTTTCTTCTGTGCAGAGTCATGTCATTTAACCGGTCAAACGAAGGTTGGGGTGACCACTCACGGTCCAAGAAGAGACGGTTTGACCGGAACCGAGGGAGAGGCTACTACGGGGGCAGGAGGAATGATTACTACTCTCAGAACGGTAGATGTTCTCATTATTCATATACTTGTCAGTAATTGAAAGTGGCCATCACTTCCAAAATGAAGCTACTGTGATGGATATTTTCACAGTTTAAATCATAATAGAATTGAGGTTGATCTATAGCACTGACCTCCCTTTTTAGCACTCAACATTCATCTATAGCACCGACGACCTGTGAAGTTTCCGGTGTACAATTGGTCTTCAGCAACCCATTCTTGCCATCAAAGGCGACTATGCTTGTCGAAAGAGACTCGCAGACTTGACTGATGCATGTCCGTGTATCCCAATTGCGTACATGGATGCTAATGATGTCAATCACTGAACTCGATTATTAAGACAAACGTCATATAGCTGGAATATTCCTGAATGCAGTGTTAAACAACAAACAAACTATGGCACTTACCTGAATCTCTAGCACTGACTACTTGAATGATACATAAGCTATTTATTCAGTATCAAGAATGTGATTAAAAAGTGAATCATAATAAAATGCTTCGGAGCCTTATTAGACATAATGATGTTTTCCTTTCCCCTGGGAGGTTGATGTGATTTGTTCATTGAATTGTATTTTTCTTTGAAGACCAATTGACAGAGCAAGTCCAGGGCTGGATGCAGTGGGTGGGATCGGCAGGTGGCCCCCCAGGGTACGGGCCCGACCACTGCGAGGGATGGGGGGGGCAGCAGGGGTACCAGCAGGACGGCGGCTACTGGAGTCACCCAGGCAGCTCCCAGTCCTATCAGCCCAACTACAACGAGGAAACTGAACCAGCTATTTTAACAGTGGCTGAAAGACTGGAAAGGCTTGGTGAATATCTCCGAAGATATCACAGCAATAACGACGTTCAGGTGATCGAGAAGGGAGTCCTTGCCAGCCAGTCAGGCCTCCGAGCAGATTACAGCCACGAAGTGGTGCACAAGGTGGGCAAGAAGTACATATTCACCGGATGTCTCAAACTCAATAAAGTGTTCATAGCCCGCAGTGTAGGGGGAGACAAGCAGAGGACCAAACAGTCGACTTACAGGAAGGCCATCAACATCATCCGAAACAAGTCCATCAGGCACATACTGGGGCTGAAAGATGTTGGCATACAGATTCTGAAATTTGATGCCAAAGCCTTCTTTAAAAGAGACGAAGAGTACGATGACCCTGGTGCCATCGCCCTGAAGAGGTTCATTTCAATCGAGAAAGGAGAGATGGAGGTCGAGATCCCCGAAGGAGCATCCTTAGACCAGGTGCTCAAAGTGGAGCTGACGGATGACGAGGTGAAGGAGAAGCTAGCAGCGGTAGTTGCGTACTGCAAGGAGACGACACGCCACCCTAATGCCTCACTGATGCACTTGCTGGATCGGAACGTGTTCCGGATTGGCCTGGAGCCCAAATGTATTGTTAAGTTCCTGGAAGCGGATGAGAATCGACCAGCCGAGGAGAACGTTATTTGTGAGTACTTCCTGCAGAAGGTCCTGATCGGAAAAGGGAAGGGGGAGACTCGGACAAACGCACATGCCGAAGCCTACGAAAACGCCTACGATAAACTTACCACCATGACAGGAGAGGAACTGTTTGATGCGGGCAAGCTGGCTTCAGAGGAGGAAGAGCTGAAGGTGGCCAAAACTGAAGTCTGGGCAAAGTCTAGAACGGAGGGTGTCGAATCGAACATTGGCCGTTTAAAACTCCTGAGGCGAGATCCCATACAGAGAGATAAAGAGTGGAATGAGATGGTCATTGTGGAGACGCATGATTGGTCGTTCAATCGAAGAAAAAATGCATACAGTATCTTGATGATGAGCGCTATGTGGAATGGGATGCTCCTGGAGTGGAAGATTGAGCCAGATGAGAAGGGATACAGGCAAGTACTGATGATGGAGAGTGTGTGGTACATTGATCATTACATCCATGTGTGCAGATGGGTTGTGGGAGGAGACGCGGTTGTAGGGATGGGTTGAGGGAGGAGATGTGGTTGTAAGGAAGGGTTGTGGGAGGAGACACGGTTGTAAGGATGGGTTGAGGGAGGAGATGTGGTTGTGTTCGAGGAGACGTGGTTGGAAGGACGGGTTGTGGGAGGAGACGTGGTTGTAAGGATGGGTTGTGGGAGGAGACGTGGTTGTAAGGATGGGTTGTGGGAGATGTGGTTGTGAGGATGGGTTGTGGGAGGAGACGTGGTTGTGGGAGGAGAGGTGGTTGTGTGAGAGGAGACGTGGTTGTAAGGACGGGTTGTGGGAGGAGATGTGGTTGTGAGGATGGGTTGTGGGAGGAGACGTGGTTGTAAGGATGGGTTGTGGGAGGAGATGTGGTTGTAAGGAAGGGTTGTGGGAGGAGACATGGTTGTGGGAGGAGATGTGGTTGTGAGGATGGGTTGTGGGAGGAGACATGGTTGTGGGAGGAGACGTGGTTGTGAGGATGGGTTGTGGGAGGAGACGTGGTTGTAAGGATGGGTTGTGGGAGGAGACGTGGTTGTGAGGATGGGTTGTGGGAGGAGATGTGGTTGTAAGGATGGGTTGTGGGAGGAGACGTGGTTGTGAGGAAGGGTTGTGGGAGACGTGGTTGTAAGGATGGGTTGTGGGAGGAGACGTGGTTGTAAGGATGGGTTGTGGGAGACATGGTTGTGAGGATGGGTTGTGGGAGGAGACATGGTTGTGAGGATGGGTTGTGGGAGGAGACGTGGTTGTAAGGATGGGTTGTGGGAGGAGACGTGGTTGTGAGGATGGGTTGTTGGAGACGTGGTTGTGAGGATGGGTTGTGGGAGGAGACGTGGTTGTGAGGAAGGGTTGTTGGAGACGTGGTTGTAAGGATGGGTTGTGGGAGGAGACATGGTTGTGAAGATGGGTTGTGGGAGGAGACGTGGTTGTAAGGATGGGTTGTGGGAGGAGACATGGTTGTGAAGATGGGTTGTGGGAGGAGACTTGGTTGTGAGGATGGGTTGTGGGAGGAGACTTGGTTGTAGTGATGGGTTGTGGGAGGAGACGTGGATGTGAGGATGGGTTGTGGGAGGTGACGTGGTTGTAGTGATGGGTTGTGGGAGGAGACTTGGTTGTAGTGATGGGTTGTGGGAGGAGACGTGGTTGTAAGGATGGGTTGTGGGAGGAGACGTGGTTGTGAGGATGGGTTGTGGGAGGAGATATGGTTGTGTCGGATGGGTTGTGGGAGGAGACGTGGTTGTAGTGACAAGTTGTGGGAGGAGATGTGGTTGTGAGGATGGGTTGTGGGAGGCGACGTGGTTGTGGGAGGCGACGTGGATGTGAGGATGGGTTGTGGGAGGCGACGTTGTTGTAAGGATGGGTTGTGGGAGGAGACGTAGTTGTGAGGATGGGTTGTGGGAGGAGACGTGGTTGTAAGGATGGGTTGTGGGAGGCGACATGGTTGTAAGGATGGGTTGTGGGAGGCGACTTGGATGTGAGGATGGGTTGTGGGAAGAGACGTTGTTGTGGGAGGAGACGTGGTTGTGAGGATGGGTTGTGGGAGGAGACGTCGTTGTGAGGATGGGTTGTGGGAGGAGACGTGGATGGGTTGTGGGAGGAGACGTGGTTGTAAGGATGGGTTGTGGGAGGCGACGTGGTTGTAAGGATGGGTTGTGGGAGGAGACGTGGTTGTATGGATGGGTTGTGGGAGGAGACGTGGTTGTAAGGATGGGTTGTGGGAGGAGACGTGGTTGTAAGGATGGGTTGTGGGAGGAGACGTGGTTGTATGGATGGGTTGTGGGAGGAGACGTGGTTGTAAGGATGGGTTGTGGGAGGCGGTTTCAGAACTGACAAATACCAGACATATTTTTTCCAACCAGTAAGTACCATACTGCTCATTTCTAGAATTGACTGGTATTGGTATGATCATGTTGATATTGCACTGCCATCTTTCAAAAACCTTGTGTTGTCCATTCAGATTTTTGTTGTCAAATTTGAGTGCGCTATTATTAGCCAATAACAGTGCAGGATTGGGAGGAAATCCATTTGCTGCTGACATTAATAACATACATGTATTCATGTTTAAATGGAGGGAATGCCCAATACTGTAAGCAGAGGGTAAGCAATGTTTTGAAGAACGTTTCAGACAATAATTATATCAACTACGTACGGTAACAATCATGAGAGCGTGTAGGTTTGTTTGCCCACAGAGTTGATACTGTTGTAATTTGAAATCCTTTCTGTGGTTTTGGCTTGTTTGCACGTGTACAAAAATGCGATACACCATCCATCTTGAGCACTGCCTGCAGAACACCAGATACCTATCCGCCGAGTTTGTTTGATGCTACTTTTAAAGTAATATGGCAGTATGCTAAAGCGTTACTATGTGTAAAATGGGGCAATAAAGCTCAAAATAAGCAGAAAAATGCCCCACTTGCATTTGTATGTTGTATATAATTAAACCTCAAAATTGAATATCCAAAGCAATTGATAAGTGAATATTGGATATCAGCATATTGATATTACTCCAAAATAGATGTCATATAATGACGTGCAATGGTAGAATAAATTGATATTAAATGAAATTTGAAAGTCCCATTTTGAACAAAATAACATTTTTTCCCAGTTTCCTGTGGACAAGGGTACTTTGTTTGGAATCTTAGATCAAACTCAGAAAGGAAATTTTATTCGGGCAAACTGGCAGTCCTTGCAAGTTTTGATTCCTGATATATTCCTGAAAATGCGAAGCATTAGTCCTTCTCAGTCTCATTAAAATCAGACCTCAATTCTCGCTACCACTAAACAAAGATCTGAGGACATCCCATTACGGGTCACGTCAGAACGACCTTTCATCAAACAATCAGAGCATCGCTTACCAGATTATGAAAGTGACAGTAGGAATGTGATTTCTGATCATGCAGCCTCGAAAACTTTAACTCTGAACGATAGTTACGGGTTTAACAACTGTATCCATACAATCTAGACCATCTATTAGCCATTCCAGAATGTTCTTTTGTTCAGGTTTCAAATGTGTAATCGAGAATTTGTCAAAATATGTTTCGAAGCGTAGTCGCCAATTTGAAATTAGTGCCACAAAGCACGAGAAAGCTGCCTTCTGATTGGTCATTCTATTGGTCGGTCAAAGTTCGCGCAAGGTCGGTCTGACGTGACCCGTAATGGGATGTCCTCAGATCTTTGTTTACGGTAGCGAGAACTAAGATCTGATTTTAATGAGATTGTAGTCCTTCTTGAAGGTGCTACAACTCTGTACAAGATTCCCAAATAATGTTGTATGTCGCCACAATACCGTGTCTACGACTTCCACAAACAAACTAAGTCACATTTTGCTTGTCGCTTGTCCTAGCAACACGTACCGTATTTTCTTGAGTATAGTGCGCACTTTTTTTCGAAAAAACACAGCTGTGTAGAAGGGGGTGCGCATTATACACGAATTATGAGTTTGGGTGTTTTTTTCCCCCATGGAAAGACATTACCGTGAGCACGAAACACCGGAAATACCATGTCAACAAATCCATACTGAAGTACGCAAAATATTTATGTAATTACACTGTCTGTCTATAAAAAGTGTTCTTTGTATTTCTGGACTTATGTTTGTAACTTACTTCATTAATTTTATTCAAAATTCCTTATAATATTGTTTTTATTAATTTCTGCGAAATCGTGTGTGAAGCGATCGGAAGATCGCACAACTCACCGTTATTAACAGCAACCACGGTCAGAATACCGCTATTGACGCCTTGAAACGAACTTTAGTTGACAGAGAATGGATACATATATCATAAATGACATACTTTGACTCGTTAAAAGTCATATTTGTTTTTGTTTGACGATTCTATGTCAACATGAAATTCTCTCTGGAACAAGACTGATATAGATATGCTTATCATTACATGCTGAGGTGTGTGCTGGTGTGTTAATGTAGGCGATGTTTGTTCCAGATGTGAGATGATCCTGCAGCAGACGAAGGTGGGAGAGGCTGTTGCCGGGGACCAACACACAGTTCGCACGCTGGCAGCGGCAGATGCACTCTTCAAGTTCTACGAGTCTCAGACAGTTCTCAAGGTTTGTGTGCTGTCGTTTTCCTTAGTATTAATTGTAATGAAGTTGTGATCTGCAAAAGGTTACAGGCTTGTAATTGTTAAGGCATAATATTTCAGGCTCGATTTAACTGTATAAGACTTGCACGAGTGCACACCGTTATTAAAAAGTGCAACCTAATATATATATCTCTTCTTGCTCCAAGTGCATGTAAAAATTGTAAAATAAAATTCAGTTTGTGTTTGATTGACTTACTTTTCAAACCAACAATCATGGAACACAGTCACTACCTCTAGGCTTTGCGTACCATACTACATCACTGAACCCTTGTTATGTGTAATTTGTCATGCTCTCTTGGGTTTGACATCATCAAACTGTGGGTACTTCAAGATTATGTGCACATGTTCCTGTTACGTTTCTCGACAAGATGTCATAAATCTATGTAAAATCATGTCATCAGAGATCTTCGATTTTATATATTTAGATGTCAGAAACTGTCAAAATTGAAGTATCTGTGAAATGTATTTTAGTTACTAGATTCTTAATATTTGGATTTGTCCCTGATGATTCTTGAAAAAATAAATTTTTAACCCATCCTATCTCACTCTATGCTTTTCTTCCGTCTTCTTTCGATCCTTATGTGGAACACGGTTTCCAGCTTCTTTAAACAATTCACCCGAAGACATCCCAGCATCACCATGGTCACCACCCATACAAATGGTTCACTCTAATCCTGTTTGTTGGAATCTCTCATGACATGATCACCTGACTAGAAATCATTTATGCATTATTTAAATAACGTAATAAACATAGCTTTCATATGTATGAACAGTTGGATTTGACCTTTTAAATGGTGTATTACTTGTAGTAGCAAAGATATATTAATGCTCAAACATTTAACATTGTTACACGTGCAACCTTGTGTTCAAATTTGATGTCTAATACTGTAATCAGTTATAATAAATAACAAACAACTTCAAATAAACATAATATTCTATTTATCACAATTGTTTTGAGTAAGGTTGCATGGCGACTAACGTTTCATTTTGGCTACTGATTAATATTTACTTAGCTATCAACAAGTAAGTCAAAAAGTGACCTTTGAGCCCTGATGTAGCATCAGAAACACTGGAAGGGGCGGTCGGGTAGCCTAGTGGTTAAAGCGTTTGCTTGTCACGCCGAAGACCCGGGTTCGATTCCCGACATGGGTACAATGTGTGAAGCCCATTTCTGGTGTCCCCCGCTGTGATATTGCTGGAATATTGCTAAATGCGGCATAAAAACATACTCCCTCACTCACTCAGAAACACTGGAGTCAGCAAATGCAACATAAATGTATCCTCTTCACTTTAAGGTGAGATCAACCAAGGAGTGCAACGACATTGTGGTGACAGCGGAGGAGATCACCGAGAAGGGTGACAAACTGAAGGCTGAGAGTGGAGAAACTGGCACAGACGACTTTATCATCATCACCCGCAAGAGGTACTTCCGGGATGATCCCGATGCGGATGAAGATGACGAGGAGGAGGAGGTCCCCGCTCCTCCACCAAAAGCTGCACGAAAGGCTGCACCGAAAGTGGTCAAGGAAGAAAGTGAGGTCAAGGAGGAGAGTGAGGTCAAGTCATCGACTTCGTCAGATCCTGCTGCTGGTGCTTCTGTGTCAGGAGCTGCTGGTGGTGCTGCTGCTTCAGATGGCGGTGAAGGCAAGGAGGGGGAGAAAGAAAGCAATGGGGATGGAAGTAAGGGTGAGGAGGCCGGTAAGGATGGAGAGGCTGGTAAGGGGGAGGAAGAAGCCAAGGATGAAGATGGTGGCGCGGAGGGAGAGGATGAGCTTCCTAACAGATGCCGTATCAACAAGTGGCATAGGGACGCCATTGAGAAGGTCATGCAGGAATACAAGCAGATGGACACCCTTCGGGATCTGCGCTTTGTGTATGGGTTTGAGCAGGGCGACTGGGATCAGATCAAGTATTTGGCTAAGAAAATTGGCCTGAAAATTATGCAGAAGAAGATCAAGGATCGGTTCCTGAAGCTGTACAGGAAGAACACCCCAGATCAGATGGTGGATATCCTTGTCAAGCTGGGCGAGCCCAGTGGTAGATACGAACTTGTGCCCCGGGAAGGGCTGCCAACCCATGCCGACATTGAGAGTGTGCTGGTGTTAGGAAAGGCTTAAAGGCCATCATTTAGACTCAATCATCATGTGTCATTGGTTTCCATATTGGCTTGTTTGTCCCCGACTGCACAGATAGTGTTGCAGTTTGAACTAAACATTGATTTTAAGTGACAACAGGAAAATCAACCTTACTTGAAAAATGAGAAATGACTTTGTATATTTTCCAAATATTCATCTCCTATTTGCATTCAATTACAGATGCCTACCATACAGCCACATCATCAATCTCATCAACATCAGATCTGAGTTTTCGCTACCGCTAAACAAATATCTGAGGACATCCAATGACAGGTCCCGTGATCTTGGACCTACCAATTACATGACTGACAAGAAGATGACATTAGCCAATCAGAAAGCAGTTTTCTTGACTTATACAGCACTAGTTTCAAACTGGCAACTTTCATTCCAGACTATGCTCAAAAATATATTTTGACAAAGTTCTCTATTCACAATTTGAAAACTAAACTAAAGAACGTTCTAGAGTATCTAATAGATGGCCTAGATTGTTTGGCAGTACTTCCCACGGGCTATGAAAAGCCTCGTCCGTTAAAGTGGCGGTGTGGTAGCCTAGTGGTCGTCATGCCAAAGACCTGGGTTCAATGGGTGCCATGTTTGAAACCCATTTCTGGTGTCTCCCGCCATGATATTGCTGGAATATTGCTAATAGTGGGGTAAAACCATACTCACTCTCCCATTCTAAAGATTATCCCACTGCTGATCGGGTGAGCAACGTTCTGATCGGTTGGATGAAAGGTCGTTCTGACATGACCCATAATAGGATGTCCTCGGTTTAACAGTACCCAGAAATAAGATCTGATTTTGATGAGATTGACACATCATGATCACCAAATTCATGCATATGCTAACCAGTTTCAGTGGACATCGTTGTGTTGTCAGAATGCCCAATGCACATCTGATAAAGGCCTTTGGAGATATCACAAGAGTAGACTGCTCTTTACATTGATGTCTGCGCACCGCAAGACCTTTGGCAGCTTTGTTTTTTCATTTTCTGAAGAAACCCCATGATGAGGGATCGTGTTCTTCTTTCACCAGTGTTCAACATGAGGCATGAAAGTCTGGGGTTTCTTGTCGTAACCCTAATATTTAAGGTGAACGTATTGGGCGTTCCAAGATTCTGTAATAGCTCAACAAGGACCCCAGAACCTCGTTCATGATGAACACTGTTTTCCATATGTAGTTAGCGTTCCCTATATTTCAATGACCTGTTTTTACAGAAAGGCGGTTCCTTTTAATGACTGGTTTGTACTTTCTGCTTACAAAATCTGACTATCACATCTTTACTTTAGACTACAAGGCCTACAAGCCAAGCTTTAAAACCACAATATATTCAGTAATGTTTGAAGAACACAAAACTATGTCGTGTGTATTTGATTTTATCCCCTGCTACAGGCTGACATTTAATTTTAAGTATGTAGACCAAGATTGTAAGACGTCTGGCCTTACAGTAGGTATATAAGCGTTAGAAATTGGCACACGTCCTATAGTCCTTGCCGAACTGCCCACTAGTTAAGGTATCCTTTCAAGGGTTTTGCTGTATGTTATCATCATAAGGACTAGTGGACTAAAACAGTTAGTTTCTGTTGCTGGGTACATAGTGCTGTTTCTTGTCATAGTCCAGTACACTTCCAGCCTGAATGATTCCAGACCAGAACGCTGGGCTAGCATGGTTGGCGGCCAACATGGCTAGGTTCACAGTGTATGATTGGGAGGACTAGAATGCCACCATGTCCTGTCATTGGGTTGTGTTGTGTTGTGCAGCATGGTGACGAGTTTTATACGTGTATTGTCTTTTCTTGGTTACCATGATTACTGATTATTGTGAAATGAATGAGTGCGAGCTGTGATCTGGTTGAAAAGAGATCATAATTGGGATTCAAAGTACTGCGTGAGAGTACCTTTCTTGATAAATCGCTTTCTTTTTAAATGTGTAATTTGGTATGGTGACATGAATAATACTATTCATATTTATAAACAAATCTGTGCTTTTGTCGTTTTCCCTCAGCATAACCAAGCAGTTAAAGTCATGAAGCCTGTGACGTCAATCATATTGTCCATCGTGTCATGACGTCATAGCATTCCACAGTGTCTGTCTTGCAGACCGAGGATGCTGCTAACATTTTGTATTCACAATATGGCTAGATACTTTTGTTTCAGATTTGGTTATTGTGTACATGCTTTTCAAAATTTGTACATTTGAAACCTCTGGATAACATCCTTCCAATGAAATTTGCAGTCATCAAATACTCAATAACGACTGCTAATAATGGAAATTGAAGAATGTGACAGGAGATTTAACATTTGAAACCTCCATTGGGCCGGCTAACAGAATTGGTTCCTAAAGAAACTGTGGCAGCTTCTCATCATCTTACTGCTTCCCTCGCTATGCCGGGATCCAAAGTTAGAATTGGTTCTAGTTGTGAGTACATGTACTTCATGCTTGTGATATTGTGAGGCCCAGCTAGTTAGGCACCGATGGACAGGTCACACCACCGACCCCAAAATTAGAAGGGGATTAAACTTAAAATGTTACTTTTGACATTTCTTTGTACCGACCAGCTGACCACTTTAAAATATGTGTTTGCGAAGTTTTACATTTCATATAACCAAACTATGGTTTGTGGAAAAAATATCTGAAAAAACAAGGAACTATAATACAATGGCTGATCCAGATTTGAGCTGGCAGTGGATTCCATCTTGCAAGGACCATCAACAGCTGTTTCACCTGAGCATGGAGTCTCTGTGTGTATCTCTACATTGATATTGTTTCCTATTTTGTGAGTAACTTCTTCTTGAATTGTATTAGCTGTTGTGCTCCAGTTGTTGTACAGAAGACACATTCTCGTTAGTCATGAATTTATGATCACATTAACTTTAATCTGAAATAAAATCTTTAATGTAATCGTCCTTTCTGCATTTTTGTTGAGTAAAACTTCATGTTTTAGACACTGCATCGTTGGTTGTTTACTTTGGCTGAAATAATGGAATATTGCTGAGATTGGCGTTTAACAACAAACACTCAAATAATTTGAATTGATGATGTCATGTTTTATTAACCCAACCCCCCCCCCCCCTCCTATGTTGCTCTGCATTAAGGGGCTTAAACAAGGACTGGTCAGCTCGGAGTCAGTATACTGTGTCTGAGTGGGGTATTCATGTTAAACTGCGGCATGGTATCTCAGTGGGCTAGCACAATAAACTCAGCGTTAGTCCAGACAGGTACAAGGCACACACACACACACACACACACACACACACACACACACACACACACACCGCTATATAAGTACAATAATCTTGAACGCGAAGTTATTCCCAATTTCACCTGACCTCCATTCTAGAGGATGGTCTCAGGGTATGGATCATCATAGAAGATGCAATGAGGGAGATGCAATACACGGGATAATCGAGCTATTGTACTCAATTACTTACAGATTGCCTTCACACTGCTGGACAACAAACAGCTGGCAGTCCTGACCTAGCTAATCGTGTCGCCATGCCAACAGCCCGGGTTGTTGTTCACACCTTCGACCACTGGTCAGTGTGCTGTTGTTTCTGCAGTGTTTCTTTTGTACACCAGCAATATGCAGAGATGACTACCATTACTATTTGGGCAGAATCGTTTTACAATATTTTGAAATCTGAAATAAAATTAGGTGAAATATTTTACACATTTTGTCTTTAAAACATCACCTGCTGTTTCAACTAGATATTGACTTTGCTACATGAACAACCAATTAATAATTGGTTACTAATAATTTATTTTAGCTTTCGTTGGGTTTTACATATTTTGAGGAGGTTGGTTTATGAAATATAATGCAAAAGATCACTTATTTTCATCAAAATCATAGATGACAATGATAATTACTAAACTTAGATGCCAATCCCATCTGACTGGTAGCAGGTAGACATCTCTGAATATGTCTGCTTTGAAATGAAAGGAATGACCAGTCACGTAGAGTCGTATGCATGACCATCCTCGTTTATCAATGGTATGATATCACAGTTCTATTACGATTAATGCCCTGGACCCATTCTCCACAATACCTTTATTTCGCATGTGACGTCACAGTCGTCTTCCTTGTTCCTATCTCTCACTTAGCACAGAATTTCTCTCGCTCAGTAATTTGATTGGACAGCTATTAATGTTTTTACCCCAGGTGGCCCAGTCGTCTAAGGCGCCGCGATTCGCTGTGCAGAGTTGCGTCCCTTGGGCACACCAGAAACCTATGATTGTGGGTTCGAATCCCGGTTCGCCCCAATTATGTTTCTAGGTTTGTCAGCACCCGTGCTCGTGGGTTTCACCGAAGTGGTAAACGTCTTAGACCTGCATCACTTCGGGCTTTCCTCCCACATTAAGCTGACACACCGTGATATAACTGGAATAATGTTAAAAGCGGCGTTAAATCCAACTCACTCACTCACTCAATTTTTCCCCTGAATATCCGAGTTAATTCAGCATCCTTTTCTTGTAAGAGAGGACCAGCAGGTGATCAGGCTGGCTGACTTGGCTATATGTCCTTGTGTCCCGGTTGCGTAGATCGATGCTCACCATGTCAGTCACACAATTGTCCGGTTAAGTTTTGATTATTCACATCCAGAATAGTGATGAGTACAGCGATAAACAAACAAACAAACAAACAAACAGCTAGTTTCAGCTTTGTGCCACCGAATCAAAACGAAGCAATGGGAGTGAATGCGTCCAGGGTCTGTCTTTATCAGGATAGAACCCATGAAGATCCGGGATATAATAAGTCTCCAGCAACCCATGCTTGTCGTAAGAGTGAGTGAGTGAGTATGATTTTACGCCGCTTTTAGCAATATTCCAGCAATATCACGGCCGGGGAGACCAGAAATGGGCTTCACACATTGTACACAAATCGGGAATCGAACCCGGGTCTTCGGCGTGATGAGCGAACGCTTTAACCTCTAGGCTACCCGACCGCCCCGCTTGTCGTAAGAGGCGGGATCAGACTCGCTGAAACGGTTGATGCATGTCATCGTTCCCGAACTACGTGAATCAATGCTCATGATGTGAATCACTGGACTGCCTGGTCCAGACTCGATTATTTACTGACCGCCGTCGTATAACTGGAATATTGTTGAATGTGGTGTTAAAAAAAACAACAAAAAAAACATACATATCGTGATAGAATGGAACTGATTTACTCCTGGACAACACAACACAAGTAATCGAACATTGCCAATTCTCTCACAGTATGAAGGGGGCACGGGTGGCCAAGTCGTCGCTGTGCAGAGACCTATGATTTTGGGTTCGAATCCCGGTTCGCCCCGATTGTGTTTCTAGGTTTGTCAGCACCAACCCAACTCACTCACAATATAAAGCGCTTTTCTCACAGAGAGCATTTTCGGTTGTCAGTGTGTCATATCACCATTCTACAGAATGGGTCCTGGATAATGATCATAATCGAAAGAAGATAAAATACACTGGATAATCGCGGGTGCTTAGACAGAAGGAGGTATGATGAAATTGGGTTTAACGTCGTGTTGAGATTCTTGCACGTATATTGCGTAGTGCTAGACAATCGAAAATGCTCTCTGTGAGAAAAGCGCTGCATATTGTAAGAGAGTTTGGAAATGTTCGATAATATGTATTGTTCTCGTGTACGAGATCACGGAGACGGTCCCACTCTCCGGGCGGACGCTCTACCACCAGACCACGGAGGCGGTCCCACTCTTCAGGCAGACGCTCTACCACCAGACCACGGAGGCGGTTCCACTCTCTGGGCAGACGCTCTACCACTAGGTCACGGAGGCGGTCCCACTCTCCGGGCAGACGCTCAACCACTAGGTCACGGAGGCGGTCCCACTCTCCGGGCAAACGCTCTACCACTAGACCACGGAGGAGGTCCCACTCCGCGGGCAGACGCTCAACCACTAGGTCACGGAGGCGGTCCCACTCTCCGGGCAGACGCTCTACCACTAGACCACGGAGGCGGTCCCACTCTCCGGGCAGACGCTCTACCACTAGGCCACGGAGGGTGTCCCACTCTCCGGGGAGACGCTCTACTACTGGACCACGGAGGCCGTCCCACTCTATCAGCAGAAAAATTGTGTCTGAAGATACGCTAACGGGATCGGGTGGTCAGGCTCGCTGACTTGATGCATGTCACTGTATCCCAATTGTGTGGATCGATGCTCATGATGTCAATCACTGGATTGCCTGGTCCAGACTCAATTATTTACAGACCGCTGTCATATAGCTGGCATATGGCTGAGTGCGACGTAAAACAACAAACAAACAAACAAATTCTAATCTGCTTGGATCTAAATGTGACTCCGAACCAGACATTTGATTCTGAGGAATCCTATCCCATTTCTCATGCAGAGCAGCAGTCAATTCATTGAGCGTATGGACAGGTGGGTGTCTTTGTCGAACACGACGGCCTACAAATGGGACAGAATGGGACAGAATTCCTCAGAATCAAATCCAGAGATTGATCCAAAGAATGTGGAGGCGTCTTGAAGCAGTTGTTCGGTACAAGATACTGATGGAAAGTCAATATTTGGACTTGCAGGACATTAGTCTTCAATTCCATGAACCAGAAGTGTGCATGGTACTGACAGTTAAGTCTGCAAAAAAAGCGACATTCGTAAATTTTTGGATGAAATTAAGTCATTTTCCAAATCTGTAACATCTTAAAAAACCCATTATTTCATGGTAGTCTTGGCTATGTTCCTCCTCAATCCTTTCTTTTCACTAGATAATTTATTTGGTATGGAAATATTTTACACATTTCATGCACTGGTTCATTAAAGTTGAGAATATACGGGTGTTGCTTAACTATTTTCCATGTGTATATGTAAACGAGGGAGACATACTGTTTAATCAAGTGAGGCTCCTATCCCGTTGTTGAAAGTCATATGAGGTTATGTTTCCTTGTGAACTGTTGGCGCCGTCACTGCTCTTGTCAAATGAATTTTGTGCTACTTGTTATCCTTTCCTGCTAAAATTGTGTAATATATACTACTTAAAATTTGATAAGGATCGTAGATATTTTTCTTAATAAAAAAACAAAATCTTGTTTGCTGTTAACATTTTTTAATGAAATGCCTTTTGGTGTTTGCAGATTTCAAACATTCCATATTGATACAAGTTCATGCCGTTCATGAATTTTCATTCATAACATGATTAAACACGTTTCTGAGTCAGAGTCATGTCTTTTGTTATGTTTGTGGTAACTTACACACATATCACCTAGTGATCCTTATCAAATTTTGAGTAGTATATATTGTTTGATACTGGTCTCAGAAATGTTTTGTGCATATTGTTCGAACAATCAACAACATGGGAAATTGAAAATTATATCTTCTCATGTGTAACTGAATTTGGTTGTACATTACTGCACACAAGTTTAGAGTTTTGTTGGTTAATCATATGGACAATTGAATCTGTCTGTGTTAACTGGTATACTTCGGAACAAAATACATATGAAGTGTGCCGCTAAACGTTTTAGTATTAATCATCGTGTACTCATGTATTTTATTTATACAGCTCTACGATTTCTGAACGATAGAATATCTTTTCAATATATTTGTTGGTCAATCACATTTGTTTACATGCATCTCCGGGGAGTATTCAGCTAACCTGTGAATTCGAACAATTGTTGCAACACGCTGGTGAGACTGCATGGGCAAAGATGTGATAGGTTGTGGGAGAAGAGTTGTCGAACTTTCTTCCGTGTAGAGGGCGCTTTGACGCATGGCTTCACGTTGACCTAATCATGAAGATAATTTTGGGTAAGATCATAATGGAATAACACGTTATTTCAGGAAGTACCAGTCATTATAAGCACGTAGACAAATTCGTATAATGTTGTAGATTAAGAATAATATATCCAATCGACAAACGTTTGTTTTCATTCTTCGACATTTATCGGCGCATCCGTTCCTTGCAAAGCGTTCACTTGCCTCAGATTTCACTCTCGCAAAGAAAATAACTGGCCAGCTATTTCTCGTATCTCTGATTTGGTGATCGGTTTAGGCACATTACACAACTAACTAGTATTTCAAACGAATTCATGTTAACGCATGAAGCTCAGTAATATCGTGCCATTTGTTCAGCCGAATGACAGGATGAAAAGAAAGAAACAAAGAAATAGGCCTATACTATATACGAGAAGTGGGAAGTAAAGCAGTACTTAACCTGTCCAGGACTGGGTAGAAAATGTTTATACATTTTATATATTTGCTGGTGAATGCAGTCAGTGACTAAGAATTTCATGGTATTTTAACACGATTAGTCCTCCCATGGTTAAGTAAATCTAGAAATGAAATTTCCCAGTGCCATCTAAATTTTACATGTTCTAAGAGAAGAGGAGGAATAAGGAGGCAATCACCAACTTGTTGCGGTGACATCATATTTTGGCCAAATCTGCTCCTGTCATCTGCATCATTAGAAATGTTTTTTAATCAATGAGAAATCCATTGACAACTGTTTGTAATGAAATAATGTCTCAAAATGGAATGTCCTCGTGTCGTGAGAAGTAATTTCTGATTACGTGTCTAATAGCAATATCAATACACTAAAATTATGTCTAACCTTGAGACATTTGTTTCTGTTAACACCTGGATGGTCAAATGACCATGTCTTGTTAATTTTATCTTGATAATGCTAAGCGAGACGAGTCCATCAGGTGCCATCTTGCTACAATCACATCATTTCGAGCCCCTCCATTACAGTGAAGTTAAAAATAGCTGCACAACATGATATGTCACATGACATTACAGACAGAAAGTGTACGATATCCGATACATAATCAGTACATACAAATTTTCCGAAGCAAAATTATCATCAGATCAAAGTTTCATTAGAATGTGCATTCGTGAAAAAGCAAGTGGTGAGATATGTTTCACTACTTATTGAATATCTTACCTCGTGTAGCTTAATTCCTAACATAACTTCAGCGATAAGTAGCAAACACTTTGATGTCTTCAGTGGGTTTTGAAACATCTACCTTGATTACACTTTTAAGCATGTGATTATCTATTGCTTAGAGGCTTGAAAAGAGGTTAAGCTAAAAAAATATGTGACATGGGGATATTCATATGACCATTAGGATAGGAAAAACATGCAACTTTTGAGCAGAAATTCTTGATAAGATGCCAGAACTCAAGCTCAGTTGCAGTGTTTGCACTTCACGAACACTTCCCAATTATAATTGTAGGTACCAGTCAACAACCGATACTCACAGACAAACTGGTTATCCCTTTCTTTAGGAGCAAGGGTTTGGAACGGTGACATGTCTGTTTTTGAATATATACATGAACACTTAAAAATAAAAGTTTGTATACAAATGATGTGTGGGAATTGTTTAGGAAAGGCAGTTGTACTTTCCTTGTAGACACAGTAAGCATGATAAGTTACTACTCGGACAAATCATTCACCATGAAGATGTGCCTAATTATGCTAATGTGTATTGAGTTGTATTAGTGGTTGATGGGATCGCTGAAAGGTAAGTATATAGATTGATAACTGTGTGGTTTTGAAAAGTTAGCACATACTTCAACACACCTGGGAATTATCAGTAAACTTTTGATAGTGTAGGCCCAGAAGGACATCTTAATATACAAAAGAAGGAAACAGGAAAAAATGAAAGATTTTCGAAACTAAAAATATGACAATAATAATCATGGCAATAGATTTGAAAAACTAATCTCTAATTCGATGCAGAGGGATAGATCTTTTTTGGTGATAAACCAATGGTAGAATTAATCACAATGGGTAGAAGAACATGGCCTGGAGGATGTTGCACTATTCTGTCACTATTGAGTAGTGAGTGGATAGACACTATTGAGTAGTGAGTGGATAGACATACTCACAGTGCTCACCTTGGTTTCAAACCAGTGTACAGTTTAAGAATTATCAAGGTGAAGTTTTGATGAAGCATAGGTGAAGTCTTGAATTTTGCTTCAACACCTTGGCATACATCATCTTGCACCTTTTAGCAGTTACAGAAAGTATCAATATTTTTCTATCGGGCTTATTATTATGTTTCGATAGTAATAGCCCATGTGCATGATGTAAACATGATAAATGATGAACGACGAGTTTGTGCTACTTGACTGAAGAGCTGTTAGCACAGACTGACTGTCATACTATCTCATAGCAGTTTCAATTTTCTAGCTCTTATCCACTCTGGATTTGAGACAATAACTATGCTTCATAGAGCAAAATCAGTATGTGCTTTTAATCTGCCATTTTCTTCTTTGATCAACAGGATCCGATTGAAGCAAGACGACACTGAGTAAAACTGCCATTTGTGTTCAAGATCAGAGTGCCACGTACAGTCTGATCTTTAACTCAGCAGTCGTCTCTTAGCAACGAAATCAGTTGACAATTTCAAGAGAGGTAACTGCACTTACTGAAAGATATATTAGCCCCAACTCTCAGTGCTGTCCGTGATGGCAGGAGATCTGGGGTCCTTTCTTCAGTGAGTTCAGACTTGGGGCTCAGTATTTATGTTGCTTGTTAAGATGCTGATGGCTATTGTAAGATGCTGAAGATGCGGGAAGCCTGTTAGGAGGGACACCGTTTCACATAGGTCGCACATACTTCTCTGTTTAGAAATAATGTTTCTGTAATATGGCCTGTCTTTTTCAGAATAGTAACCAAGTTTACACAAAGTGGAATATTTTGATAGCCCTTGGAAATATTTTGAAATGCAGTCAAAGATGGTACCAGTGCAACAATGACATTTAAGTCTAGGTTCACGTGTTGGTATTGGAAACTAGAGGATTAATAATGTGAATTTTTTTTTTGCAGAGATCAGACTTGAGTTAGTAGTCTCTCCGTTCAAAAGCAAAATCATTATCTGTTTATAGGAATGATCCACCATGCATATGAAGATTATGTTGTTATGAGCATGAGTTTCAGAAATCTTGTATTTTACGTAGGGATATTCATTTTGAGCAGTGCAGACTCTAACATGAAATTACCTTTCTTTTATATGGGAAGCCAATGCATCAGATTCTATTTCAACCATTGTAAAACCTCAGGCTTAACCGCTTGTTGCATTCTTACAATAGAAATCAGCACTTGAAATGAGAGGGTCTCTTTTTCACACAAAGCACTACCAATGTCAGAAATACCATCAACACATAAAGAGGCTGAAGCTTAATAGTTGTGTTGTTGGCGTACTATCCAACTTGTATGTGAACGGAGGCAGTCCCCATGGAGATTCCGGGATGAAATAGGTCCCATACTACCTATGGTGACTTAAGGTTCAGTGATTTGGTATAGTGTCGTTGTACCACGATGGCATGAGACAGTGCTCATGATGCAGGGATTTCCAATAGTCCGTTTGTCCAGGGAAATTATTTGGGGACTAGTTATTTTACAATAAAAAAACACAAGTGGAAATGAGCTGCAGACTGGAATGATATGATCAATGGTGTCGGTCACTGGTGTCTGGTCAAGACCTGATTATTTAAAGGCCATCATGCAGCTGGAATGTTGTACTTTCTAGTCTGAGAAGGCTTTGTTGTTTTTTTGTCTCCCCGTGGGGATTCCGGGTAAGAATATAGGTCCCCAGCAACCCATGTTTGTCTCCCTGTGGGGACTCCGGGTTAGAAATAGGTCCCCAGCAACACATGTTTGTCTCCCCTTGGGGACTCCGGGTTAGAAATAGGTCCCCCGCAACCTATGCTTGTCTCCCCTTGGGGACTCCGGGTTAGAAATAGGTCCCCAGCAACCTATGCTTGTCTCCCCTTGGGGACTCGGGTTAGAATATAAGTCCCCAGCAACCTATGCTTGTCTCCCCATGTGGACTCGGGTTAGAATATAAGTCCCAGCAACCTATGCTTGTCTCCCCATGGGGACTCGGGTTAGAATATAAGTCCCCAGCAACCTATGCTTGTCTCCCTGTGGGGACTCCGGGTTAGAATGTAGGTCCCCAGGAACCTTTGCAAGAGGTGACCAAATAGATCAGGTGGTCAGGTTCAGGGGCTTGATTAGTGTCATGGTACCCGGACAGCATGGATTGTTGCTCACCGTATTGATGACATGATTGTCTGGACCATGCTGGATTATCTACAGACTGCTGGAATATTGCTGAGTGTGGCGTGACACATACAACCATTTGTCAAAAACTAAGTCCTACAATGATGGCCATGCTTTGTGTTTGTGTGAAAAAGAGAACCATCAGTCATTCATATGTGAAAGATTTCACAAAGATGTATTTTATTACTCCATTAGCATGACCCTAATAATGAGCTATTATACTGCTCTATAATTCCATCATTACACTATTGGTGAAACTGATGTTATCGTGATCACTTGTTATGATTATCATGATCACAATGATTGATATTGAAATAATTTGAAGTAACACAATTTATTGTCCTAGTCGCATGCATGTTAAGTTGTTCTCCAAATGTTATGAATGTAAAGGTATAATTGTATAAGACCAATCTCATTAAGATCAGATCTTTAACTCCGACGCGATACCTATGACTTAAAGACCTGAAGACACCAGGGAAGGTCATAGTTTCTAACCAGCCAGTCAGAACTGAGTCGTCTATGTTGTCGCTATGAATGAGCCAAACTTTCAGATAAGCGTGTTTGATTTCTGTATATCGGAAATGAAATTGATCAGCCAGTTCTGAATGTAAATGAGGAAAACAGCAACAGTATATTGTTGATGTTTTACTTACCATCATTTCCATGGCAACTAAACCCATAAAGAGGGGTCGGCATCGTACACAAGCTCGTGGGTTTCCCCAAAGTGGTGAAATGGAGTAACATAAATGGAGTACTGTTAACAGCTAATAAACTAATAAAATCACTCACTACACCCATGATGGAGGGGAGTATCACTGAAAGAATGTCTGTGTTCTGTGGGTTTTGTTTTGTTAAAAGTTGGCTCAGGGTTCGCTTTATGTGACATTGGATTGAGTTGTCCTCACATGTGGACTGGGGGCACGGGTGGCCCAGTCGTTAATGGAGCCGTGATTCGCTGTGCAGAGTTGCATCCTTTGGGCACACCAGAAATGTGGACTCAGAGTGGTTCTGTATCGGAGTCAAAGATCTGATTTTAATGAGATTGGATTCAGACAAAACAAATGTAAGAAATGTACACCCAAAATCTGAAAATAAACTTGTGGTCTTATGACTTATCCTTTGTAGTTTGCTAATGCTGTAGTATTACTGAAATGTTCAAAGCAGCATTTAACAATTACATTGAACGTAATTTGCTGGGAAATTGTTTAATTATTTCTGACATATGATGATTTTGATGTAGAGAAAAATGTTGTGATGTGACTTCTTTATGATAACAAGAATGACTTTTTGATGAAACAACTAGTTGCAGAAATGTAACCGGATGCTTTTATGAATGCATCTTTTGTATCATCTAGAATACTTTCAGAAAAACAATCAGTATTGACTATAATGTCTTCTCAAACCTGTCTACAACTGTTAACATGTTTGTATCTGTGTGTGGGAACAATGAACATGCCTGAAGTATCTTCTTCTGGCAAATTTCAGGTATAACTCGACATCCAGCCCAGCAATGTATACTGGTGGACGACGTCCGTATGAGGACATGGGAGGATCAGACGACCCATTCAACAAGAAGAGAAAGACCGACATGTGGAACGAGGGAGGGTATTCCGACTCAATGGCACTCCCACCCCCACCTCCCTTTCCATACGCCAACCAGTCCAACACCACAAGCGGCATGAACAGCATGTTTGACAGCGGCATGGACAACTTTGACAGCCCCTGGAAGATGAGACAGTACGACAATATGGGCTCCTCCACAGCAGCATCCTCGTCCTCTGGAGCTGATTGGAACAGTGGTGGGGGGGGATGGGGAGGGACCGGCTCCTCCAACTATGGGGGAGACACTGGGTATGGGGGAGACACTGGTTACGGGGGAGGTTCAGGTTTTGGGGGAGGTTCAGGTTTTGGGGGAGGTTCAGGATTTGGGGGAGGTTCAGGATTCGGGGGAGGTTCAAGTTTTGGGGGAGGTTCGGGTTTTGGAGGAGGTTCAGGTTACAAGGGGGGCTCAAATTTCGGAAGGTCGTCTAATTGGGGTGGACAAAGTAGAGGGGGGAGAGGAAGGGGAAAATCATTTTCATTTGGTAACCAATCAGAAGATACAGACTTTACCGATGACTTTGCCGTTTTGAAGGCGGCGGAGATACAGTATAAGAAGCAGGGAACTGTGGATTTTGATAAAATCAGGAAGGCCCTCCAGCTGGTGAGCCAGCAATCTGATGGGGGGAGGGGCAAGAGAGGGGGGCGTGGAGGAAGAGGGGGGAACTGGAATGACGGGCCAAGCTTTGGTGGCTTTGGAGTTGGAGGTCGAGGAGGGCGTGGTAGAGGTCTTGCCAAGGCGACACCCTATGACAAAGCTGCTGGTTTTGGTGGTGAGTAAATGTGTTTGGGTTCACGATCCCAAAGTTTGATGTATGTCAACTTCTTTATTATGGATAGGGACACTGCCTACCAATTCTAAATTCTATCATAGACTCTCACATCCTGTAAATATTCAAGGGATATCTTTATTTGAGTCTGGTATGGTAAGTATGATTTATGATCTGTCACCTGTCACTATCATGTTGATATCGATCACTACACAACACTCATTTATAAAGCATTGTTTAACAACTGTTGCAGGTCAAAACAAATTCAACAGGGGGATGCGCGGGAGCCCAAAGGGTAGTCAAGTGGCTAGAGGTGGCCCCAGAGGGCGAGGAAACAGAGGAGGCTTTGGTCAGGTAGCCCCTGTTCACAGCCTTGCCAAAGTGTCCACAATCGACAGCTCCAACATGTCTATGGCTGAGAAGATGCGACGGTTTGCTTTGTTTATCCAGAATGATACCCAGAGAGTCAATGACATCCAGACGGTTGAGAATGGTCTGACAGGCAGCAAGCTCAGTCTCAAATCTGATTACCAAGTAGAGGAGCTCCTCAAAGTCTGCAACAAGATGATGTTCACAGGGAGACTCTTCATCGGATCTGTTTTCCTGGCGAGAAGTGTGGGTGCAAACAAGAAAGAAGTAAAGCATGAGTGTTTCAGAAAGGCTGTCGATGTCCTGAAATCCAAGAGTGTTGCTGCCATCATGAAGATGGAGGATGTTGGGACGGAGAAGATGAGAGCCGAGCTGCTGGCTTCGCTGAAGGATGAAGGGAGCTCGAACCCTGTGATGGATGCCCAGAAGAAGGTGGCATCCCTGGAGGAGGGCATTAAGGGAGAACCTGCTTCGGGTCTGGTTGGACTTGAGGTGAACTTTGATCAGTTGATACAGTACTTGAACAGTGGGAAGGCCAACTGCAACAACGTCATCAGTGAGCTGACTCAGTCCTTCTCTGCCTCCTTCTGTAACCTGTCTCACAAGTATGCGGAAGAAAATACCCGACTGCCCAATGGGAAGCTGTGGTTCAAGGGGAAGATGACAATTAATGACACATTAATAGCTTCAGCCACAAGTCACAAGAAGAAGGAGGCTAAACTGAAGACGTTCGAAAAGGCCATTGTGTTCCTGAAGACAAAACCCATCTCTGTAATCATGCAGGGTATTTCTCCAGATGAAGCCGATGACATGCCCACGTTCGATCCTTTAGCTACAGCAGCAGCTGGTCAAGACTTCAAAGAGGACAACGCCAGTCTTCCCAGTGAGCGGACCCTTGAGAAACTGAAGACCCTCTTGATATCAGTCCCTGAGTTTCCGGGTATAGACTCAGTGGTCAACCTTCTGGACGTCACTGCCCATCAACTGCTCCTTGTGCCCACATGTGTCTACAGGAAGGGGGGGAGCAAGGACGTCAAAGGCACGATCCAGTGTGACCTCTACTTGGACAACATCCTGCTGGCTATTGGGGAGGGAGAGAAACGCAAAGATGCACAGTGCGATGCATATACCAAAGCCTTGGATGTTCTGTCCACAAGCACGGCTGAAATAATCTACAATGACTTTCAGAAACTGACCCCTGAAGACACAAAGGGTCCCGGTGTCCTAGAAGTGTGGGTGAAGGGACAGAGCCGGACTGGGGAGTCCAACCTGCAGCGGCTGAAGAGAATGAAGCTGGACCCAATGGAGCATGGCAAAGACAAGAACGACATCGTCCTCATTGAGCATCACGAGTGGGCGTTCGACCGGAAGAGACAAGCTTTCTGCATCCTCAACATGAGTGCTACCCAGAATGCTATGTTGTTGGAATGGAAGATTAGCCCAGTTGGGACATTTTTCAAGTAGGTTGAGTTAGAGATTGAGGATATGTGATGTCATTGTCTTTGCCAAGAACTTCAATCTCATTAAAATCTGATCTTAGTGCTCGCTACCACTTCAACAAATTACCCCCTTCCAAGCCAACACCTTGTTCGAGTGCAAATATTTTATGTTCATTTATCCACTGACCAAAACAAAGACCCGAGGACATCCCGTTACTGGCCATGTCAGAACTACCTTTCATGACATGACTGACAAGAAGTCGGCATTAGCTAGTCAGAAAGCTGCTTTTTCGAGATTTATGGCACTAGTTTCAAAATGGCAACTTTCATTCCAGACTTCACTTTTAAAAAATATCTTCACAAAGTTCTCAATTCAAAATTTGAAAACTGAAGAAAGTAAAATTCTGGAATGTCTGATAGATGGCCAAGAGTGTCTGTTCAAATGTTTATTCCCTTGAAGCAAGAGATGGACCATGATTTTGACAGATTCAGTCTAACAGCCTGTAACAGTCATTCAGAATACCCACTTTCCTGATCTGGTAAGCAACGCCCCGATTGGTTGGATGAAGGTCATTCTAACATGACCCGTAATGTGATGTCCTCAGATCTTGGTTTAGGTCGATGGATAAATGAACATAAAATATTTGCACTCAGACATGGTGTTTGTTGTGAAGCAGCTAATTTGTTGATTGTGATATTTATGTTGTCCAGGTCCCCATTCCATTAAGTGATCTTACCAAGACAGTACTGTCATGAATAAGTCAAGGATAAGATATTATGATCAGTGAATAAAAGGTTGTTAGAAGGTAGAATTTGGCTAGTTATTCAAACTACAAGCCAGGCAAATTAGGTAATTTGTTCTTTTCAAAGCTCTTTATTTTCTGTAAATCTGAAGCATTTTGACATTGCATTGCAATCAGCTTGTTCAGTGATGTAATGGAACGTGAAGACTAATGCCCTTTTCTCTTATTTATCAGCCTTGCAAAGCTCAGTCCTTTTCCATAGAGCGATCTCAGAATTACGACAGTCATTAGTCTTTGTGGTAGGGGCTCTGAACCACAATAATTTGTGTCACTTTTGACTTTTTGTGTAAGATATGGAACTGAATATCATCCTATTCCAATGCCTTAATAATTCCCTGAGCACATATGCATGTGTTCCATCTTCCTGTTTGTCCACACATGGTCCTTCCACTTCCAGGTGTGAGATGTACATCCAACAAGAGCTGGTGGGAGAGGCGTGTGCTCCAGCCAAGAACGCAGCCCGCAACCTGTCTGCAGGCGACGCCCTGTTCAAGCTGTACCAGACACAGACAGCCATCAAGGTGAGGGGGAAGTCCAGCTAGCATGTACCACGCAGTAGGATAGATGTCTGGTCTTGTTAATAACGGCTCAGTCGACACATAACACTGACACCGACACACTGCCAGTAGTCATATCTTAGAGAGGCAGACCAGGGCCCCTTTTCACAAAGCAATCTTTGCGCTTCAGTTGTCGTAAGTCTATGTTAAGGTATTGGAGATACGATCACATTAGTGCTAAGATCACTTGGAACCATATAATATAACAACACCCTGTGTATCCCTTTCAACTTGCGTTGTATTTCTTGACTGTTTACTGATCGAATGCACACGTCACACATACAGGAACTCTAGAGTAATGAATGAAAAAGGCACTAAGTCACAGTTATTGTTAGACATGTATATTATAGTTGAGAGGTTATGCAGCATTATATCCTTGGGGCAGGGCATGAACCAATTTCAAATAGAAATACTTTTTAAAAATAAGATAGTCGTTTGTCCAATCCCCTGGCCCACCCACCCCTATCATAAATGACCAGTCCATTTGTGACCCCTTAAAACATACCCAGGGTGCTGATTCTTGCTCTAAATCCCCATGGAGGACTTCGGTTTTTGAGGAATGGTACCGCATCATGGATAAGGATTGTAAAAAGTGTTTTCACGTTCCAGGTTGTGTCCCGAGACGAGTCGAACTTCTGGTTCACATACGAGACAATCAAGGAAAAAGCGGACAAGCTGAAGGCTGAGGCTGGTGACACTGGAACCAATGACATGGTCCCTGTCACCACCGACTCCTCCGTGGAGGAGAAGCCGAGGGCGGAGGGGAAGGAGGGGACAGCCAATGGGGAGGGGACAACGTCTGAGCCTCTGATGGCCAACAAGTGGGTCAAGCTGGTCATCGAACAGATGGTAGAGAAGTTTGCCAAGGAGGAAAACCTAGAGGAACTCCTGTTTGGGCCAGGGTTCCCTCCTGGGGAGAAGAAATTGCTCAACTTGATCGCACGCAGCTTTGACTTGCGCTTCTCCACTAAGCAGAATAAGGATCATGCTTACTCAGTCATCTTCAGGAAGTTTATGCCAGACAAGATGGCGGAGCTGTTGAGAAAGAATGGCGGCCACAGCGGCAAGTACTCCATCATCCCGAAGGAACTTCTACCCAAGCATGCTGACATCAAGGACCAGCTGATGCCAGCTCCCAAACCAGAAGGCCAGAAAGGAAAAGGGTCAGTCAGTCAGTCGTTTGACACATCAGGAGAATATGAAACTGCACATTCTACCTTCTTTGAAACATCAACTACTGGAGCTAAGACCAAAGTGAAATCTCCATTCGCAAATGTAGGTCGTGGCAACGCCTCCTTCCAGACAAGTACCCCCAGAGGTGGAAACAAGGGGAAGCGTGGGCGAGGCCGAGGGAAGGGGAACAAGGTGGTGTCCGGGAACCTCCAGGGGACTGGAGGGGATGCAGTGAAAGATGAAGATGTGTCGCAGTGTGAAGAGAACACTACTGGTGGTGATCAGATGGATTACACAGCTTGAGTTGGAAGAAAGACAAACTGGAGATTGTGTGGACAAAATAGCTAAACAGATGCTGCCAGTGAAGACTTGTCTAGAGCTGGAGTAAGTCTGCTGGCTAATATTCCTGTATGGAATGGCGGAACTGGTTTGATAAGCAGTACCTTTGAGAGAATTTTGTGACTTTGAAAACAGTTTCTCATTTATGAAACGGAATCCTTTTTAGATTGTGTTGTACTTTCAATTTCAAGGGTTACAGTTGACCTTAAATCATCAAGCATCCTCACTGTATGCCTTAGAAAACATTGTCTATGTTCTGCTGATTAGCAAGGTAGTGTGAGGTTTTGTACCAGGACAATGAGCTACAATGGTAGATGACTGGCTTGTATTTTCAGTTTATTTGCGTACCAATACATGAATCAAACCTTTTTAGTGGGAGATGTTTAGTTGATGTTCAAGTGTTCAAACTTTGTAACTCACTGTTTGTTTTGTATTATTGTCGTGAGAAAGTCCTTATCATTTTGAAACTGTTCAGTATTTAAGAATTTATCAAGCATTTCCCACAGACAAACAGTGGCTCGAACCTCATAAAACTTGTTCATAATGCCCAGTGATAAATGTGTTTGATGAAGTATTTTCCTTTGGTTCAGTTCTCGGGACAATTTCTGTTCAGTTGTATTTAAAACTGGAGTAATATTCGTTTCCATCTAAAATGTTTTAAAATTTCAGACAATTTTCTGTATTTCTTCATCTACAAACTGGTATTTATCTTGTTTATTGGAGGTCGAAAGTTAGATAAGGATTGTCTACCCAGTCTTTTATTTTGGGTTTTTAATTACATTTAATTCACATAATGATAATTCACAGGTTAAATCATGCCATGAAATAATCAGTGATTAAGTTTCATCTGTACATAAATCACAGTGCTAAGTCGGAGGAGTAGACCGTGTTTTAAGATAGACACTTTTCTATGTCCATTAGGCTTTTTATTCTTACCATGATGTAAATTGGGAGACATATGTTGCACTATCATCATGTTAAACCCAACTCACTCACTCACTCACTCACTCACTCATGCTGTAATTAATATCCCAACAGTTTGTCCAGCCCAAGCCAGATTCTTTTATAAAACTTGTTTTCAATTCGGCTCATTCCAAAATATGGCCCCACTTTATTCTGTAGAACTTTTTCCAACCTATTTCACATGTTGAGGAAATCAAAACAAATGTTTGAAACTGGAATTTTTTAGTTTTTGTTTTTTCGTCCTAATACCTGAAATTTGGGGGCAAACATACGTAACCCCTCAAAAAGTCTGGCCTCAGGTTCAGGCTCTGCCCTGTATGGTGTTCATTCTTGTATGTCTACAATGACCCTTTTTGCAACATAAACAGAATCAATCAAATTGGTTCTGTAATTCATCATTCAGCCCGCCACAAGGAATCACAAGCATACATTCACTGGTAGAAAAGAGGATATACCTGACATCTGTAAAACATTACTTCATTGTATCACAAATATGAATAAAATTCTTGTGAATATATTTGATTTTATGGTATAACATACAGCTGTACATCTGGAGCGACTGAGAGTTATGTTTCAGAAATAGACAAGCCATACCCTTCAGAATGTTCACTAGCCAATGTGAAAGTCTAGTTCAGACTTAGATATGCCTATGGGCTATCATTCCTGACCAACACCCGTCTTCCGGGACATGCCAAATGGTTTCTTGAAGGTTTCTTGAAGGTGTGTGTGTGTGTTAAGTTTTGCTCAAGTCGCAGAATATCTTTTGCACTTTTATTTTCAATATAATCATCATTCACCTCAATAGTTCATTTCTCATTCAAGCTTTTAATACCCCTTTTATAGAAATCCGCCGATTGTTCTTGTAACCACGCCCCTGTGGCAACCTTTAAGGTCGTCTAAGGCCCCCCAATTTGCATCCCTTTGGCGCGCCAGAAACGTATGATTAAGGGTTCGAATCCCGATTCGCCCCGATTTTGTTTCTAGGTTTGTCAACACCATACCCGTGCTCGTGGGTTTCGCCGAAGTGGTAAACGTCTGAGACCTGCGTCACTTCGGGCTTTCCTCCCACATTAAGCTGACACGCCGCGATATAACTGTAATACTGTTAAAGCGGCGTTAAACCCAACTCACTCACTCACTCTTTATATCGCACGACCCCGTTCAGATCCGGTTAGAACTGGTATTCAGCAACCCATGTCGGTCGGAAGTGGTTACAAACGGGATCGGGTGGTCAGGCTCGCTGACTTGGTTGATGCATGTCATCGTTACCCAACTGGTTTTTTTCCCTACGTGAATAACCACGTGACCTTTCGACCATTAGTCAACTGAAACAATCAATCTGGTTGCTGTCGACCTTAAACTTTGCCCCTGATGCACGTATTCCATTGTCTGCCAGAAAACCGACTGCCTCGTGCCCTCGGACATTTATTTTTATGATCAACTAATAATTGTTATACCCTTTCGTTTTTCAGTGAATAGTTTAAAAGCTATAATCAGAAACACTCTTGGGACTGGTCATCTATTATATTTTTATGTAAACCCCCCACCCCCACACGTTCAAGTTTTTTTTATCTTTTATATTTGAAAAACATAGAACTGTGTCATTTTTTCATGCCCACGTGGGTACAATGTCTGAAGTCCTTTCCTGGTGCCCCCCGCCGTGATAAAATGTTCACAAAGGAGTGTATAAAGAGCTAAAAATAGAATATATAGCGACCAAGCTTCAATATACCTGTCATTGTCTACATCTGACGGTCACCTTAACAAGGATGTGGTCGGAAGAGTTCCAAGTAATATGAAACAAGAAATATATTTTATTACCCAGTATTTCACTGACAGAATTTTGAGTCAGTTTTTAAATGACTGAAATATTTTAGCATTTTATAAAACGCCTAAGTGAATTACATTTTACACATTAATTGTAACATACATACCGCACGTTTATTACCTTGGTATGGTTCTGAAAAATCAAGGATTATAATCTGAATAATAATTTTGGGTTCGAACCAATTGCAACAGTTTTGCTTATCAATTTTGTTAAAAATAAATATTACTCCCCCACGACAAGCCCTTTCTGTGATCAAAAGTTCTATATGAAGAAAGTCTAGATTGTACTTAGGTTCATCTCTAATCTCACTGAGGCTCCTTTTCAATTTAAATGGAGTTATTTGCCTCTATTATTTTTTTTAATTTTCAGACACTAAGCGTTAATTTATTTCATAAATGGAACTGGGGTACAAGTAATGCAACCGCATCAGGTCATAGTCAGATTAACAGGACAGTACAGTACAGTGAAGTATACGTGTAAAATTAATCCTTGCTTGACGCGATCAGTGGAAAGGAGTGAGTTAGGAATATTGGGGCACAGACTAATTATTTTTCAGTTGTGCTTGTACATGATAATATTAGGCCTGCTTGGAAAATAAATAACATTATCATAGAATCTACATCCTTCGCCTCAGTCATGTAACTTTCAAGTTCGACAAATTAAAATCTTTATTCTTTCCCGCCCTTAAGGCGGGGAAGTATACGGGAAACGTTACTTTTGAAGCATGTATGTCGACATGTTGGTTTATTTAATATTTCAAGCCACGCATTTACGGAAACAAAACATACAAATCATGTGCGTGGAATGTTGATGCTATTCTTTTCCAGCAATAAGAGCTACTTCAAAATCGTCTTTATGTAGTTAATTGATGCATCTGACCGTTTCTGGTCATTACCTGACATTATTAAACCATTCATGTGTTATCCGATGTTTTTTTTTCCTCAAGGACTAATTTTCTGATTTTCATGGTGTATACAAAAGAAGAACTGTGCTCCGGAGATCGTAAATAACAGCATAATAAAAATTATGTTCTGAATATGCTTATTCATGAACAACGACGACATCTCAATTTAAATGTAATATGGCTGAATTCCACATTCTACATACCACACTTTTGATTGTTTGGATGCTCATGTTCCCTGGAAATATTTGGAATAGTTATTTTCCGTATTTTGAATTAAACCAGTCCCCCGTGTTTTTTTTAATCAGTGCACCGCACATAGCCACATGTGAAACGTTTGGTAGCCAAGTCAAAGCAAAATCGGAGTAGTGTGTAGGCGAATTTGCATCAAGGCTGTAGTATTTTTCAACCGTTTAATGGAATTCAATGTACAGCCGTAGCTCTGGTCACTCATATATTTTGTGTCCCATGGCTCAAATCTATTTGCGTCTGTACCGTGTTCCACTGACCTCGATAATCTGTTGGATGAAGGCACAGCTCTCTACACAGTCACATAGTTAACACCGAAGGCTATGAGGGGTATTTAGGTCATAATCAGCTCCCAGCAGCCACTGCCTCAAGCGATATTAATTGTCTACATAACAGATCAGTTTTATGACTCCGTCACAGGTGCTCCAATCATTGAAGCAGGGAAAATAAATTTCATAGAATCATTTCAACAAGCAATATTGATATTGCAATTTTTACGGATTTTGATTCGTATGCATTTTTTGACTCTCACCAGCGGAATGGTTTGGGTCAGATTGATCCGAATGGACAAGCGGTTTTACTTCTGTTTAGTACTATGTATGAATTTTTATGTTACATCTTAACAGTATATCAGGCGACTATGCTTGTCGTAAGATGCGACAAACGGGATCGGATGGTCAGGCTTAGGTTGATGCCTGGCATCGATCCCAATTGCGTGGATCGATGCTCATGATATTAGGCACTGGATTGTCTGGTCCAGACTCGATTATTCACAGAACGCCGTCATATAGCTGGGATATTGCTTAGTGCGGCGTTAAACGACAAACCAATCAATCATCATGATATGAGTGAGTGAGTATGGTTTTACGCCGCTTTTAGCAATATTCCATCATATTCCAGCAATATCACGGCGGGGGACACCAGAAATGGGCTTCACACATTCTACCCATGTCGTTAATCGAACCCGGGTCTTCGGCTTGATGAGCGAACGCTTTAACCGCTAGGCTACCCGACCGCCCCCCATCATCATATGAACTCAAACCAGTCATTGTTACAAGTAAACCACATTCCACAACAGTTACTGACACTGGATAAAAAAACAGTACATAGAAAGAAAAAAAGTAACTCAACTCATCATGATCACAATTACTATTCTTTGAAAGAAAGAAATACAAAAAAGAAACTGACCAAAAAACGTAAAACAAGAGACGAGGAATCTCCGTTATTGATTAGCCCCGGTATTGAAATGTTCTCCAACTACGTGATAATATTTTGAGTATGTGCATCTATGGTTGTGACAAAAAGACCTTATCTAGTATGACGTTTTTGCCATGTGGAGCCCTTAGTATTTTCATTTACATTATCATAACCAAATGCCAAGTGTGAAAAGAATGTGATCTATTATTTGAGTATGTGCATCCGCCAATGTTGTTGGCAGTTTTGATACTATTTCCACATGTTTACATTTGTGCCAGAAATTGCTTCCATTTCCTTCGATCTACTTTTTAAATAAAGATAAGAGGCGACCAACAGGATTGGGTAGTCAGGCTCGCCGATTTGGTCGCTGCATAACATCGTATTCCAATTGCGTAGTTCGATGCTCTTGGTGTCAATCACTGGATGATCTGGTACAGACTGGATTATTTACAGACCGCCGTCATATGTCTGGAATACTGTTGAGTGCGGCGTTAAACAAGAAACTATTTTTAAATAGACCTACCCTATGCAAATGTATCAACTGTATTGCCCAATACTCAAAATAAATAATATTTATTTCCACAACAGCGTTGTGTTATTTGTGGTTAATATAATTATGCTCCATCATGCCTTTCAGTAACATCATAATTATGCGTTTGTGAACCATCACTTATGGCGGGGAACTTTGATGCTCTGCATCAATGTTTTCTTGTTATTATTCACTTACAACATTTTCTATCCAGCATTGTTGATTCCTGGGTAGAATAGGTCTTCAGCAACCCATGCTTGCCGTAAAAGGTGACTATCCTTGTCCTAAAAAGGCGACTGACGGGATCGGGTGGTCAGGCTCGCTGACTTGGTTGATACGTGTCATCGATTCCAATTGTGTGGATCGATGCTCATGATGTCAATCACTGGATTGGCTGGTCCAGACTCGATTATTTACAGACCGCCGTCATATAGCTGGAATATTGCTGAGTGCGGCGTTAAACAACAAACCAACCAACCAAATCCAGCATTGAACCGGGTCAGTTCCACCACGGACCTATATAAGGTTATACAAGTCCGTGGTTCCACCAAATCATTTGTACCTGTGCAAGACAAACGGGTTCCAAACAGCGGTTTACGTTTCTGCTCGTTTCATTGGATGCAACAACCAAAGAGCCAATCAGAAATTTGAATTATGAAACCGGTTTGGTGAAAACGTTAAGTAAACAAACAGATCCGAGTTTGGTCGTGCAGTGTGTTGCTATCACGTACGTGAACACTAGCGAATATCGCACCCAGATAGTGACTTTGACATCACATGTCCGTGACAGAGTATCAACAGTCTAACTTGCCGGTCATCGAACTCACACTGATTGCACCTGCACACCTGCACCTATCTAATGGCTCGCTTCACGGGAGGACAATTTCAACACATTTCCGTAGTTTTCACTGCGGGTTTGTGTATGACGATATTGGCAACGGGCACCTGTCAGCCAAAGTCATACAGCGAAACCGTGAATCAAGTGCTTGGCGGTGGTCATACAAGTCATGTGGATCTGGACAAAAAACTTGAGGACACGCTTGAACAAATTGAAGGTATGTTGACGGTTAAACACTTTAACGGTGCTGAAACACCTAACGTTTTTAAAAGGGTCAGTTCACTTCCGGGTTTCGAGATCGAATTTCATCAATATAATTCACTTTAATTTTGTTACTTTTAATTTGTTGGTTATTTTCCCGTTTTGTGCAATAAACTCTTTTGTAGAATTATGTTTCTTGTAATGAAATAAGAGTCTTTGCTTTGACCAGAGACTATATAATAGATATATGGTCTCTGTTTGACTTAATTTGGGACTGACCATTATATTTTCTTCTTTAAATCTGATTTTGTAAGTGATTAATCTGTCAAGAGTCATTTTATTTAATTTTTAACACGTTAAGATAGCAAGAGTTAAACTATGTAACATCAATTTTAAGTGTCAGTTCTGTATTTGTAGTTAATATCCTAAAATCAATAAAGGTTTTAATGACACTGAAAACTCAAAAACATGTTATTCAAACTCAGTATCTTTAGAAGTGTGTTTAAAAAAACATTTTTTTACAGCAGCACAAAAAACACAGTGAGTGTTAACTTTTAAAATAATAGATTAACATGTTAAATATGTTGTCTCTGGCCACTGCAAATACCTTATATACCAATATATTTAACATGTTAATCAGTTATTTGAAAAGTTAACACTCACTGGGTTTTTGTACAGCTGAATAGTTTTTTGAAACACATTTCTAAAGATACTGTGTTTGAATAACAGGCCACAGATATAATACTCTAGATAATTGAGGATGGTTTAACACATGGTTTATCTAAACTGTGGACAAATTTGTGGTCCTGGGTATTTAAGTCTTAACAGACCACAGATATAATACCCTAGATAATCGAGGATGGTTTATCTAAACTGTGGACAAATTTAGAGTGGAGTTTCAAAAACTGCTGACTGGTTGCGTACACTTTGATGATAACATGCGTACAAATATAGCTTATAGTCACCACATCGGTGAGATGAGTAATAATGATGATGGTAGCAATTTCCTGTCACCAGAAGCACTCACTGACTCACCTATGATATGACATTTATGAAATATATCTCCAATCTCTGTCCAGTTAAGTTAGTTTCAAGGTGTCAATTGCGGTAATCTGACCGTGGTTGCTGTAAATAATGGTGAGTTGTGTGATCTATCTATCACTTCACACATAATTTCACAGAAATGAATATAATCAATATTGTATGAAATTTTGAATAAAATTAATAAAATTAATAAAATAGATTACAAATTTAAATCCAGATATACAATGAACACTCTTTATAACCAGACAGTGTAATTACATTACATTATTAGTTTGCGTACTTCAGTACATATTTGTTGACATGGGCCAACTTGCACAAAGTGATCTTACCACTAAGATGATCTTAACTCCCATACTTTAACATAGGCTTACGATAGTCTTAGCTCTAAGATCGTTTTGTGCAAGTGGGCCCTGGTATTTCCGGTGTTACATACTCACAGTTATGTCTGTGTTGGGGAAAAAAACCATCAAAACTCTTCAACCCTGTGTATAAGACGACCCCCTTACCCTAATTCTACATATGAAAAACTCCCGTTAAACACACTGATATACAGTAGTAAGTAACTAGGTCATGAAATATTTGGAGGAGAAGTGTGCGGGTTTGTTTTTTGGGGTCGTGGGTACTTTTTATTTCTCAAAACTTCTTGCCATATCAAAATCTGTTGAGGATGTCGGTCATCAATAGATATTTCACGCACGTTTCCTAAGGTTCATGGAAAGTATGTTTGAAACATAAATATGTTCATAAATGTTGTTTTAAGTTATGTTTTTGGTTTATAAGTTAAATAAAACATTTTCCCACAGGTTCTTATAGACTTTAAACCCTCATCATTGGGATGCAGGTTTTAAATACATGTATCATAAACCCCTCGGCTATGTTTTATCCTTGGGATGCGGGTTTTTTCATGTATCATAAAACCCTCGGACATGTTTTATCCTTGGGATGCGGGTTTTAAATACATGTATCATAAACCCCTCGGACATGTTTTATCCTACATAACAGTAATATATTGGAGCAGCTTTACTGTAGATGTCAGTCAAATCAGCCGCCATACAAAGCTAGGTGGCACGTGGTCCAAGGTGTTAGTCTAAACAGGCAACAGATATAATACCCTAGACAACCGAGGATGGTTGTACCTGTGGTTTATCTAAACTGTGGACAAATTCAGAGTGGCGTTTCATAAACCATAAACTGCTGACTGGTGGAGTACCCCGTGTTGATGCAAATATTGCTTATAGTCACCATGTCGGTGAGATGAGTAATAATGGCGATTGTAGTTACTAGTAGAAGTACTCAACAACACACGTATAGTAATTGGCTAAGTCACGGAATATTTGGAAGAGAAGTGTGTGTTTTTTGTTTTCTTTTGGGTGGGGATACTTTTAGGGCGCTGTTTGGGATGTCAGTCCAAAATGAGGTCACATTGATGTCAGAGTGGGTGATGCGATTTAAATATATTTATTTTCACAAAAATATGAAAATGGACTGGTAAACAAGCGAATAGCTTATGTTAACACCATAACACATAATAATACAATTTATACCGTTGCTTTTCATGCTGTATTCATGATTCTGCCTGTGTTCATGATGTGTTCAGTATGTGTGTATGTCAATCTATTATCCCAGTGTTATATCTCCATTCTATTATCCCAGTGTTATATCTCCATTCTATTATCCTGGTGTGATATATCTCCATTCTATGATCCCGGTGTTATATATCTCCATTCTATTATCCTGGTGTGATATATCTCCATTCTATTATCCCAATGTTATATCTCCATTCTATTATCCTGGTGTGATATATCTCCATTCTATTACCCCGGTGTTATATATCTCCATTCTATTATCCTGGTGTGATATATCTCCATTCTATTATCCCGGTGTTATATCTCCATCTATTATCCTGGTGTTATATCTCTCCATTCTATTATCCCAGTGTTATATCTCCATTCTATTATCCCGGTGTGATATATCTCCATTCTATTATCTCAGTGTTATATCTCCATTCTATTATCCTGGTGTGATATATCTCCATTCTATTATCCCAGTGTTATATCTCCATTCTATTATCCCAGTGTTATATCTCCATTCTATTATCCTGGTGTGATATATCTCCATTCTATGATCCCGGTGTTATATATCTCCGTTCTATTATCCTGGTGTGATATATCTCCATTCTATTATCCCAATGTTATATCTCCATTCTATTATCACAGTGTTATATCTCCCTTCTATTATCCCAGTGTTATATCTCCATTCTATTATCCCAGTGTGATATCTCCATTCTATTATCCCAGTGTTATATCTCTATTCTATTATCCTTGTGTTATATCTACATTCTATTATCCCGGTGTTATATCTCCATTCTATTATCCAAGTGTTATATCTCCATTCTATTATCCTGGTGTTATATATCTCCATTCTATTATCCTTGTGTTATATCTCCATTCTATTATCCTGGTTTTATATCTCCATTCTATTATCCTGGTGTGATATCTCTATTCTATTATCCTGGTGTGATATCTCTATTCTATTATCCTGGTGTGATATCTCCATTCTATTATCCTGGTGTTATATCTCTATTCTATTATCCTTGTGTTATATCTCCATTCTATTATCCTGGTGTGATGTTTCTATTCTATTATCCTGGTGTTATATCTCCATTCTATTATCCTGGTGTGATATCTCCATTCTATTATCCCAGTGTTATATCTCCATTCTATTATCCTGGTGTGATATCTCCATTCTATTACCCTCGTGTGATATCTCCATTCTATTATCCTGGTGTGATATCTCCATTCTATTATCCTGGTGTGATATCTCCATTCTATTATCCCAGTGTGATATCTCCATTCTATTATCCTTGTGTTATATCTCCATTCTATTATCACTGTGTTATATCTCCATTCTATTATCCTGGTGTTATATCTCCATTCTATTATCCGGGTGTGATATCTCCATTCTATTATCCTGGCGTGATGTCTCCATTCTATTATCCTGGTGTGATATCTCCATTCTATTATCCTGGTGTGATATCTCCATTCTATTATCCTTGTGTTATATCTCTATTCTATTATCCTTGTGTTATATCTCCATTCTATTATCCTGGTGTGATGTTTCTATTCTATTATCCTGGTGTTATATCTCCATTCTATTATCCTGGTGTGATATCTCCATTCTATTATCCCAGTGTTATATCTCCATTCTATTATCCTGGTGTGATATCTCCATTCTATTACCCTCGTGTGATATCTCCATTCTATTATCCTGGTGTGATATCTCCATTCTATTATCCTGGTGTGATATCTCCATTCTATTATCCCAGTGTGATATCTCCATTCTATTATCCCATTGTGATATCTCCATTCTATTATCCTGGTGTGATATCTCCATTCTATTATCCTTGTGTTATATCTCCATTCTATTATACCGGTGTTATATCTCCATTCTATTATCCTGGTGTGATGTTTCTATTCTATTATCCTGGTGTTATATCTCCATTCTATTATCCTGGTGTGATATCTCCATTCTATTATCCCAGTGTTATATCTCCATTCTATTATCCTGGTGTGATATCTCCATTCTATTACCCTCGTGTGATATCTCCATTCTATTATCCTGGTGTGATATCTCCATTCTATTATCCTGGTGTGATATCTCCATTCTATTATCCCAGTGTGATATCTCCATTCTATTATCCCATTGTGATATCTCCATTCTTTTACCCTCGTGTGATATCTCCATTCTATTATCCTGGTGTGATATCTCCATTCTATTATCCTGGTGTTATATCTCCATTCTATTATCCCAGTGTTATATCTCCATTCTATTATCCTGGTGTTGAATTAATTACTGGTGGTCCCCCCCCGATTTTGTTTGTCAAGGTAAAACCCTTCAACAGTATTCCAGTTACATCACAGAGTGTCGGCTTGATGTGTGAGGAAAGCCCGAAGTGATGTAGTTCCTACTCGTTTACCACTGGGCCCTGAGATGTAAAATTTCAAAATAAATCACATTCTTTGTCATCACTGGGAACTGTTTTTGAGTTCAAAATAAAATATATTTAATATACCATATTTACCATGTTAAGTACCCCTGGACCAACTTCTATGCCAGTCCTTATAAGCTCCCAATTGCGTGGATCGATGCTCATGATGTCAATCACTGGATTGTCTGGTCCAGACACGATTATTTACAGACCGCCGTCATATAGCTGGAAATATTGCTGAGTATGGTGTTAAACAACAAACAAACAAACAACATATTGAAGGAGAGCTTTTCATTTTGCCTTTTGCTCTTTTCCGTACCTTCAGACAAGGGCTGTGATGGGGACTCAAGGAGCCAATATTGGGTAGGAACCAAGTCTTGAGAATTTTAAGCACTCAAGGAAGGGCGATAAATCTAAATGAACTTTGTTGACAAGGACATAGAACTCTCCTTAGCAGTGCATGTGTCCGTGGTAGGCCAATGAAATTGAAGAGAAATATTCTAACACTTTGACCTTGATGCGTCTAAAATTAACACAAAATGCCGTTAATGGGGCTTGCTGCTAAGATACACGGGAAGTTCAAATCAGTCTCAAGTTCTCCCAGTTGTTTGACAACAACTTACTTCAGTGAAGGGGGCGGTCGGGTAGCCTAGAGGTTAAAGCGTTCGCTCGTCATGCTGAAGACCCGGGTTCGATTCCTGACATGGGTACAATGTGTGAAGCCCATTTCTGGTGTCCCCGGCTGTGATATTGCTGGAATATTGCAAAAAGCGGCGTAAAACCATACTCACTCACTCACTCACTACTTCGGTGAAGATCACCATGTGTGCAGATTGTACAAAAATATTTCAACATTTTTTCATTTTGTAATGTAATAAAAACAATATTTCACAACCTTTCCTCATACAATCTATTTTCAATTCATCAGACATTGTGTCTAAAAACTGCAATTATTACATAAACAGTTTTAAGACGGGAAATGAGTCAAAATGTTTGATGTCATGTATCTTTTAATAAATATTAATTGAAGCTTGCGAATTGTACTTTGGTGTTCTGAAGATACTGCAGTTTTATAAAATAATGAAAAGTCAAAGTGTTATTTATATCATGGTTCATCACATTTCATATTCACTAACTCGCAGACATTGGAGAACAATTCATGTTTTATCAGTGTGAGTACGTCTTCTGTTGGAACTATTTGTCCTGAGTAGCCTCCCTTAGTTTTGCTAGGACTTTGACATTTCAGCGGCATGCGCCAGAGATCCAGATAAGCTGCGTATCTGAGTAAAATACGCATCAGAAATGCAGAAATATGCAGTAAAATAATTTCCAAGCGTATCAAATACGCAACGAACATAACAGATACGCTACAAAAATAAAACTTGTGCGTATATTCAAAATATTGTGAAGTAACCCTGCGTATTCCATTGGCAAAAAAGCAACTTATTTTGAAATTATTAACGGGCATTCCGTCAACCTTGCCAAACTCCACGATGACAGTTACATCATGATCATTTGCCATCACACTTTCTTGTGGAAGTATCGTGGTATTTATGAGTCCTATAAAGCTCTCGAACCCACACAACACCAGTTTGCAGGGACTAGATGAATAGTGTTTTTAAATATTTAACTTAATACCCACATGTGTAAAAACTAGTGGGTAACAGAAATTTGAATACCCAGATAGAATAGCTGATACGCAGTGATTTTAAAATGCATGGGTCAAATACCCACAACACCAAAAGCTTATCTGGAGCTCTGTGCGCTAGTCGACATGTCTTATATCGAAATGTTTCGTGTACTGTTGGAGTTTACACCAATTCAATTTCAGAATTGCGTAAATCGCCAACGGAATTTTTTTATACATTTCTTGGGAAGCATTGGATACAAGCAAGATGTGGTCTGTTTGTAAGGGAATTGTATTACATGAAGTCGGCAAGAACCAGGAACCGATTCCGAGTCTGGTCGTGACAAATGGATACTTAAGTCTATATTTTTCTACCTGCCACAGCCCTGCTTCAGACATTGTTTTTCCATGTGAAATGATTTAGAAAGAACTATTTTGGTTCATAGTAAAATAAAATATCTGGTTTTGAAGCTGTAGCTGTAACAATAATCTGGTCTCAATACAATGTCCCAGGTAAGAGAATGTCTTCATTTTCAAAATCTGAAAACTAGACTTGCAAAAGTATTGTAGACTTGCTTTGGAGTTTCAGATGTTTTTGTATTTAAAATGTGGCTCTATAACTGATATCAGCTGTATGGTTGGGAATATAAATTGTTGATGTTCCAGGGATAAAATGGAAAGATGTGGTTGCGGCAGGTGCTAGCTATCTGGAGAAGTCCGCGGAGATCGCAGTGGGGGTCACTCCACAATGTTCAAACGACACGGCGCTTCTGGTGGAGGGATTGATAGACAAGGACAAGTGGGCCCTTCAGTGTGAGTTCAGGGATAGATATCTAGTTTTTTCTAGTGCACTTTTTCAAGGGTGCTCATAAAGGTAATTCTATAGAAACAATTTTGACTTTGTCTAAACTGGTGCTTTTTGCTATTTTGCAATTTTCTCTAAGTTTTCTTTTCTTATGTTTCGATGGAAATATTTTCAACTTTGTCTCAAACGAGGGTAGGGTTCGTTTCAACGAAACTTTGGATATACATTGCTGTTTTGGCTTAACTTGTGCCTTTTGCTATTTTGAAATATTTCTAATTTTTCTTTTCTTTTGTATCCATGGAAACCATTTCGACTTAGTCTCAAATGAGGGTAGGCTTTGTTTCCTGGCCATAACTTGAAAACCTTTCAACATTTTTCAATGAAACTTGGCATATGCATTATTCATGAGCTTAAACTGGTGCGTTCTGCAATTTTGAAATTTAATTTTGTAACCATGTTTTGATTTCTGGGGCATAGGTCTCAAACTAATGAATATTTTGACATGCAACTATACATGTGCAATGACCACATGATCACTTATTCTCTTTTCATATTTTTCAAAACAAAAATTATATTTATTTTGAACAGTTACTAATGTATAAAAGCATGAGGTGTCGTCCATTGCATCATGATGTCATAAAATTCCCGAGTGATGCTGTGTCATAACATTTCCGAGTGATGTTGTGTCATAACATTCCCAAGTGATGTCATAGATGTCATAACATTCCAGAGTGATGTCATAGATGTCATGTCATAACATTCCCGAGTGATGTCATAGATGTCATGTCATAACATTCCCAAGTGATGTCATAGATGTCATGTCATAACATTCCCGAGTGATGTCATAGATGTCATGTCATAACATTTCCGAGTGATGTCATAGATGTCATGTCATAACATTCCCGAGTGATGTCATAGATGTCATGTCATAACATTTCCGAGTGATGTCATAGATGTCATGTCATAACATTTCCGAGTGATGTCATAGATGTCATGTCATAACATTCCCGAGTGATGTCATAGATGTCATGTCATAACATTTCCGAGTGATGTCATAGATGTCATGTCATAACATTCCCCAGTGATGTCATAGATGTCATGTCATAACATTCCTGAGTGATGTCATAGATGTCATGTCATAACATTCCCGAGTGATGTCATAGATGTCATGTCATAACATTTCCGAGTGATGTCATAGATGTCATGTCATAACATTCCCGAGTGATGTGATAGATGTCATGTCATAACATTTCCGAGTGATGTCATAGATGTCATGTCATAACATTCCCCAGTGATGTCATAGATGTCATGTCATAACATTCCTGAGTGATGTCATAGATGTCATGTCATAACATTCCCGAGTGATGTCATAGATGTCATGTCATAACATTTCCGAGTGATATCGTGTCATAGCATTTCAGTGTGATGTCATAGATGTCATAACATTCCCGAGTGATGTCATAGATGTCATGTCATAACATTCCAGAGTGATGTCGTGTCATAACATTCCCGAGTGATGTCATGTCACTTAGACATCGAGTTTTTAGAAAGAGATTACTATGTATTGTACAATGTACAAAAGTGACTAACATAATGTGTTTTAAGATTTGCAGTGGTTGTTGAGTGTCCACTGCCGCAAACCTTTACCTTTGAAACCTAACAGTTATTGTGATTGGTTCTAATACTCAATTAACCCACAAATCAGAAAAACAAACATTTTGAATCCTTGAGTTACTGGTAGTTACTCATAGGACGCTTGTGTTATTTTTTCAGTTTTCTTCATTTTTCTAGAGCCTCGCATGTTTGATAAAACTTGCGACATGAGTAGGTAATTCAGGGAAACACAAGTCTCTGGTTTGTGAGGCTTCATATCTGGTTTGTTTGTTTGTTTGTTTCAAGTCCTGGACTCATTTGGGAAGCCCGGCAGTGGTTTGATGCAGTACCAACTGCACTGGCTCGGGTCGTATGATGAGTGCATCGGCACCGACGTCGCGGTGGAGGAGGTGCTGGCAGACAACACGACGATGGTCACACAGCCATTCCGGAGTCAGTACTGCCTGGCATCCCATCCTGTAGCTCCACAGGTGAGTCGGTGCATACCCTCCTCTAGCTCCACGGGTGAGTTGGTGCATACCATCCACTAGCTCCACAGGTGAGTTGGTGCATACCGTCCTCTAGCTCAACAGATGAGTTGGTGCATACTGTCCTCTAGCTCCAAGGGTGAGTTGGTGCATACCGTCCTCTAGCTCAACAGGTGACTTTGTGCATACCGTCCTCTAGCTCCACAGGTGAGTTGGTGCATACCGTCCTCTAGCTCCACAGGTGAGTTTGTGCATACCATCCTCTAGCTCCACGGGTGAGTTGGTGCATACCGTCCTCTAGCTCCACAAGTGAGTTTGTGCATACTGTCCTCTAGCTCAACAGGTGAGTTGGTGCATACCATTCCCTAGCTCCACAGGTGAGTTGGTGCATACCGTCCTCTAGCTCCACAGGTAGGTTGGTGCATACCATTCCCTAGCTCCACGGATGAGTTGGTGCATACCGTCCTCTAGCTCCACGGGTGAGTTGGTGCATACCATTCCCTAGCTCCACAGGTGAGTTGGTGCATACCATCCTCTAGCTCCACGGGTGAGTTGGTGCATACCATTCCCGGCTCCACGGGTGAGTTGGTGCATACCATCCACTAGCTCTACAGGTGAGTCGGTGCATACCATCCTCTAGCTCCACGGGTGAGTCGGTGCATACCATCCACTAGCTCTACAGGTGAGTCGGTGCATACCATCCTCTAGCTCCACGGGTGAGTTGGTGCATACCATCCTCTAGCTCCACTAGGGGGCATGGGTGGCCCGGTTGTATAAAGCAGCGCGATTCGCTCTGCAGAGTTGCGTCCCTTGGGCACGCCAGAAAGCTGTGATTGTGGGTTCGAAGCCCGGTTCGCCCCGATTATGTTTCTAGGTTTGTCAGCACCATACCTGTGCTCGTGGGTTTCACCGAAGTGGTAAACGTCTGAGACCTGCATTACTTCAGGCTTTCCTCCCACATTAAGCTGACAAGCAGTGATATGACTGAAATAATGTTAAAAGCGGCGTTAAACCCAACTCACTCACTCACTCTAGCTCCACAGGTGAGTCGGTGCATACCATCCTCTAGCTCTACAGGTGAGTCGGTGCATACCTTCCTCTAGCTCTACAGGTGAGTTGGTCAGTGCATACCATCCTCTAGCTCTACAGGTGAGTTGGTCAGTGCATACCATCCTCTAGCTCTACAGGTGAGTTGGTCAGTGCATACCATCCTCTAGCTCTACAGGTGTGTTGGTCAGTGCATACCATCCTCTAGCTCTACAGGTGAGTTGGTCAGTGCATACCATCCTCTAGCTCTACAGGTGAGTTGGTCAGTGCATACCATCCTCTAGCTCTACAGGTGAGTTGGTCAGTGCATACCATCCTCTAGCTCTACAGGTGAGTCAGTGCATACCGTCCTCTAGCTCTACAGGTGAGTCAGTGCATACCATCCTCTAGCTCTACAGGAGCTATCACCCCTGACACATATTGGGCTGCAGTTTGTTTTAATTTTGATCAAGTCAACATAAAGGACAGCAACAAGTCTGTTAGCGATGACATTCGAAAGTGTGACATGATTACTGCTTGTGTTTTCAGTTGTTTGTGCAGCTTGGAACGTGTTTCCCCGACACCTGCAGTAACCGAGACGTCATGATGATACTCAATGGAGGTTGGTTGTACCCTCATGTCTTGATACAAAGCATATAGCTTGTTGACTATACATCTAGTGGATACAGTGTATATATCTTGTTTATACTGACTATACATCTTGTTGATACAGAGTATATATCTTGTATATACTGACTATACATCTTGTTGATACAGAGTATATATCTTGTTTATACTGACTATACATCTTGTTTATACTGTCTATACATCTTGTTGATACAAAGTATATATCTTGTTTATACTGACTATATATCTTGTTTATACTGACTATACATCTTCTTTATACTGACTATACATCTTGTTGATACAGAGTATATATCTTGTTGATACAGAGTATATATCTTTTTTATACTGACTATACATCTTGTTTATACTGACTATACATCTTGTTGATACTGACTATACATCTTGTTGATACTGACTATACGTCTTGTCTATACTGACTATACATCCTGTTTATACTGAGTATATATCTTGTTTATACTGACTATACATCTTGTTGATACTGACTATACATCTTGTTGATACAGAGTATACATCTTGTTGATACAGAGTATATATCTTGTTGATACTGACTATACATCTTGTTTATACTGACTATACATCTTGTTGATACTGACTATACATCTTGTTTATACTGAGTATATATCTTGTTGATACTGACTATACATCTTGTTTATACTGACTATACATCTTGTTGATACTGACTATACATCTTGTTGATACTGACTATACATCTTATTTATACTGAGTATATATCTTGTTGATACTGACTATACATCTTGTTCATACTGACTATATATCTTGTTGATACTGACTATACATCTTGCTGATACTGACTATACATCTTGTTTATACTGACTATATATCTTGTTGATACTGACTATACATCTTGTTGATACAGACTATACATCTTGTTGATACTGACCATACATCTTGTTTATACTGACTATACATCTTGTTGATACTGACTATACATCTTGTTGATACAGACTATACATCTTGTTTATACTGAGTATATATCTTGTTGATACTGACTATACATCTTGTTTATACTGACTATACATCTTGTTTATACTGAGTATATATCTTGTTTATACTGACTATACATCTTGTTGATACTGACTATACATCTTGTTTATACTGACTATACATCTTGTTGATACTGACTATACATCTTGTTTATACTGACTATACATCTTGTTGATACTGACTATACATCTTGTTGATACTGACTATACATCTTATTTATACTGAGTATATATCTTGTTGATACTGACTATACATCTTGTTGATACTGACCATACATCTTGTTTATACTGACTATACATCTTGTTGATACTGACTATACATCTTGTTTATACTGAGTATATATCTTGTTTATACTGACTATACATCTTGTTGATACTGACTATACATCTTGTTTATACTGACTATACATCTTGTTCATACTGACTATATATCTTGTTGATACTGACTATACATCTTGTTCATACTGACTATACATCTTGTTTATACTGACTATATATCTTGTTGATACTGACTATACATCTTGTTGATACAGACTATACATCTTGTTGATACTGACTATACATCTTGTTGATACTGACTATACATCTTGTTTATACTGAGTATATATCTTGTTGATACTGACTATACATCTTGTTGATACTGACTATACATCTTGTTTATACTGACTATGCATCTTGTTTATACTGACTATTTATCTTGTTGATACTGACTATATATCTTGTTGATACTGACTATACATCTTGTTGATACTGACTATACATCTTGTTGATACTGACTATACATCTTGTTTATACTGAGTATACATCTTGTTGATACTGACTATACATCTTGTTTATACTGAGTATATATCTTGTTGATACTGACTATACATCTTGTTTATACTGACTATACATCTTGTTGATACTGGGTATACATCTTGTTGATACTGACTATACATCTTGTTGATACTGACTATACATCTTGTTGATACTGACTATACATCTTGTTTATACTGACTCTATATCTTTTTGATACTGACTATACATCTAGTTGATACTTAGTATATATCTTGTTTATGCTGACTATATATCTTGATCTTGTTTATACAGGGCATATAATATAGAACATGTATATTGTTGATATTTTTTGTCATTGTTAACTATGTAATTGCTTTCAAATATATTTCTGGTTAGTCATGTACGTATTAATAAACATTTTTCTAGTTGTAAACTATGTATGTATTTGCAAACATTTTTCTCGTTAACCATGTACATATTTACAAACATTTTCTAGTTGTTAAAAACAGATTGTACCCAAATTTTTTTGCATTCTTACAACGTAACTCAAATAAACTACCGAGCATTTCACGATGATAGACCAAACATAATGTAAATTTAAATCGCACTATTAACACAATCTTCATCTCAGAATTACATGTTTACCCGCCTCTGTAATACTGCTCAATGTGTCAATAATTTTTATTACACTTACCGACATTAGGCTTTGTAAACAACGACCAGTTGGCATTACTACGCAAAGACACAGCCGTAGAATAGATGAAGAAGTGTTAGAAACAAATTGAAGCTAAGTGCATAAGTGCAGTCATACATGTCATCAATAAGAAATTTTCTATGATTGTTTATGTTGACTGCTGTACACATCAACCTCTCACTGAAGGAAATTACATATGTCTATCTGACCCGTGAAGATCCGGGGTAGAATAGGTCTTCAGCAACCCATGCTTGCCGTAAGAGGCAACTATGCTTGTTGTAAGAGGCGACTAACGGGATCGGGTGGTCAGGCTCGCTGACTTGGTTGATGCATGTCATCGTATCCCAATTGTGTGGATTGATGCTCATAATGTCAGTCACTGGATTGTCTGGTCCAGACTCGATTATTTACAGACTGCCGTCATATAGCTGGAATATTGCTAACAAACAAACAAACAAACAAACATATGTCTATCTGGCATCCACTGTGAGAAGCTTGTGAGCTACATTATTGACAACTTTCTGAATACAAATATTTTCTTGATATCTTTATGAACTTTGCTCTTTGTTTATGATTCTGTTGCTTTATAGATGTCAGAACTTTAGACTGGAATCACACCAGTCATTCTCGATTAGCTGGTGGATTATATCTACGTTGACATGATAAATACCACTGCTTTGTTTCCAAACGTATTCGAAAGAACTCTTGGAGATTCGGGATAGGTCCCCAGCAACCAATGCTTGTCGCAAGAGGCGACATAATGGATTGGGTGGTCAGTTAGTGACTTGGCTGAAGCATGACACCATATGTTTCTGTTGTGTGGAGGGATCAGTGCTCATGATGTCAATCACTGGATTGTTTGGTCCAGAATTGAGTGAGTTACAGATCGCTGCCATATAGCTGGAATATTGCTGAGTCAAACAACAAATTGTAATATTTCAATTTTATTCTTTTGTTGTGTGAAGTAAGAGGTGTTGAGTGAGTGTGTATAGTTTTACCCAGCTTTTAACAATACTCCAGTCATATCAGGGTGTGTGTGGGAGGGACACCAGAAATGGGCTTCACACATTGTACCCATGTAGGGAATCAAACCCAGGTCTTCGGGGTGAAGAGCAAACACTTTAACCACTAGGCTACCCCACTCTGTAAGGTAATGGGAGAAATCCATATGTTACTTTCATGTAAAAAAAACATTTGTTGATAAACACATAATCAAAACAGCAGTATGTTGTCCAGCAAAAAGGTTCATAATATGTTTTTCTTGCTTTGAAAAGTAATTATCACTTACGTTTAAAAGATGTCATAAATGTTTGATAAATGTTTGTAAATGTTTGTAAATGTTTGTAAATGTTTCAGTCCTAACAGAAATAAGCCCAAACTTGACAGTAAGCTCCGTCATCTGCCAGAAGAGAGAGTTACCCATCGACTCTGCAGCCTCAGTTGTCATGTAAGTATGTCCCTGTAACCATAGTAACTTGACAGTAAGCTCAGTCATCTGCCAGGAGAGAGAGTTACCCATCGACTCTGCAGCCTCAGTTGTCATGTAAGTATGTCCCTGTAACCATGGTAACTTGACAGTAAGCTCCGTCATCTGCCAGGAGAGAGAGGTACCCATCGACTCTGCAGCCTCAGATGTCATGTAAGTATGTCCCTGTAACCATGGTAACTTGACAGTAAGCTCCGTCATCTGCCAGGAGAGAGAGGTACCCATCGACTCTGCAGCCTCAGTTGTCATGTAAGTATGTCCCTGTAACCATGGTAACTTGACAGTAAGCTCCGTCATCTGCCAGGAGAGAGAGGTGCCCATCGACTCTACAGCCTCAGTTGTCATGTAAGTATGTCCCTGTAACCATGGTAACAGATAAAAGATACAAAAGGATCTCTTAGAATGATGTTTTTTTAATCTGTGTTTTACAGAGTTGTGCTGAGTGTTTTCGCTCTCCTCCTGTTGGCTGGAACGGTGTTCGACATCGTCTACATCCAGATGCCCAAGTGGAAAGCTGAGAAACTGGAGGTCCCTGTGTCGAGCAACAGTAAATACGGCTCTGATCTCATGGGACGGTCGGACGACAGCTTGTCACCAGGGGAGCAGGCTCCGCTGCTCAGTGAACTCCTCAACAGGCAGGTAGAGGAGGCCTACAGTCCAGGTGCGTGTTTTGTGATTAGTTGGTAATGGGTAGATGGTGATTTGTGATTGGTTGGTGATGGTGGATGGTGTTTTGTGATTGGTTGGTGATGGTGGATGGTGTTTTGTGATTGGTTGGTGATGGTGGATGGTGTTTTCATGATTAGTTGGTGATGGGTAGATGGTTTTTTGTGATTGGTTGGTGATGGTGGATGGTGTTTTGTGATTGGTTGGTGATGGGTAGATGGTTTTTTGTGATTGGTTGGTGATGGTGGATGGTGTAATGTGATTGTTTTTTTATGGTGGAAGGTGTTTTGTGATTGGTTGGTGGATGGTGTTTTGTGATTGGTTGGTGGATGGTGTTTTGTGATTGGTTGGTGATGGCAGATAGTGATTTCTGGTTTTGCTGTCGATGGTGGATGGTGTCTTGTGATTGGTTGGTGATGGTGTTTTGTGATTAGTTAGTCATGGTGGATGGTGTTTTGTGATTGGTTGGTCATGTCAGATGGTGTTTTGTGATTGGTTGGTGATGGCGGATAGTGATTTCTGATTGGCTGTCGATGGTGGATGGTGTTTTGTGATTGGTTGGTGATGGCAGATAGTGATTTCTGATTGGCTGTCACTGGTGGATGGTGTTTTGTGATTGGTTGGTGACAGGTGGATTGTGTGTTGGTGGCAAGATGTTTTTCTTAAGCATTCTCTGTCTACACCAGTGAGATATTGTGTGGCAGGTGTTGGTGGCAAGATGCTTCTGGCCTTCTCTGTCTACACCAGTGAGATATTGTGTGGTAGGTGTTGGTGGCAAGATGCTTCTGGCATTCTCTGTCTACAACAATGAGATATTGTGTGGCAGGTGTTGGTGGCAAGATGCTTCTGGCCTTCTCTGTCTACACCAATGGGAGCAAGCTGCTCAGCACAAAGCAATCCTCCGACAGCCTGCGCGCAGTGCACGGGATACGCTTCATCAGCATGTCGTGGGTCATCCTCGGACACACCTACTTCTTCGGGCTTACAACATTCAGTACGTACTCTTTACACTTCAACAGAATGTCACAGTCACAAAACTTGAACTATCATGATCAAAGTTGACATTTATTAAATATGTTTTCATTTGGTATGAGGCCAACGTACACTATTATGACAAATTATTTACCTCCAGACCACGATTAGAATGAAAAGCAATCTCATTATAATCAGATCTTAGTTCTCGCTATCGCTAAACAAAGATCTGAGGACATCCAATTACGGGTCACGTCAGAATGACCTTTTATCCAACCAACCAATCAGAGTGTCGCTTACCAGATCATGAAAGTGACAGTCGAAATGTGTTTTCTAATCATGTAACCACAATATATTTAACATGGGGTATTCTGAATGACAGTTACGGGTTTAATGATTATATCCATACAATCTAGGCTATCTATAAGCCATTCCAGCATATGTTCCTCTTATCAGTTTTAAACTTTTTAATCGAGAATACGTCAAAATATATTTCGAAGCATAGTCGCCAGTTTGAAACTAGTGTTGTAAAGCTCGAGAAAGCTGCCTTCTGATTGGCCAATGTCGATTTCTTGTCAGTCATTTCATTAGTTGGTCAAAATTCATGGAAGGTCGTTCTGACGTGACCCGTAATGGGATGTCCTCAGATCTTTGTTTAGCGGTAGCAAAAACTAAGATCTGATTTTAATGAGATTGAATGAAAAGGGGTGGTGCAGATAAATAAAATGAAATTAACATATTTCAGGAAACAGTTTGCATTTGTCAGCCAAACATTGGTCACATACAGTCAAGTCTCGTTAATCCGACACTCGGCTTTATCTGACACTCGGCTTTATCTGACACTAATGATGGGAACTGATTAAGTCAGTGCTATTTAGACCCGCTCATCCGACAGTCTCGCACTCCGACTCTACACACTTAATTTGCAACGAATTACCGAAATGACTCAATGATCAGTCTCGTTAATCCGACACAGTGATCAGAGTACTCCGTGGTCATCTGCCCGGGAGGACACAGCCCGTGTTTTGATGCGAGATGAGTCGGCAAGTAGTAGCTGCATATTACAACGTCTGCAGAGATAAACATGCTTAACAAAAAACAATTAATACTTTAAATAAACAAAACATGCTTAGATTAAATAATCAAGTCTGGACCAGACAATCCAGTGATTGACACCATGAACATTGATCCACGCAATTGGGATCGATGACATGCATCAACCAAGTCAGCGAGCCTGACCACCGGATCCCGTTAGTTGCCTTTTGCAACAAGCATAGTCGCCTTTTACGTCAAGCAAGGGTTGCTGAAGACCTATTCTACCCCGGAATCTTCACGGGTCTTGTAACCATGTGGTCGAAATTTAGTCATGATGTTTATCGCCAGTAAAGTGATATTTCTTGATAAGCTCACTTGCAGTGTTTGTCATTACTCCACAGGCTATTCCTTATAGCTGGAGTGGCTTGTTATCACTTAATAAGTATTACCACACACAGCTATCTATGTATCGAAACTTTCTTTTTAAGCTTTGTATCATCGCGATATTCGTGATTCTATTTCAATTGATGAGGACAACAGAATCCCATTGTGACTTGATGATGAAGATGAGGATGAGATTGATAAAGTTCATGCTTTCATTTTGTTTATTCCAGGAAATGTTGTAACAGAGTTACCTAACCTGGTGAGTCGCTGGACATTCGATGCCATCGATAACGCCACCTTCTCCGTGGATACGTTTTTCCTTCTGAGGTTTGTATCTTCAGTCCAACTTGACCCACACACTGGCTTCATTGCATCCATGAGAATAATGACTCCATATCACTTTCGTCGAAATTTTGTTGTGAACTTAAAATGTCAGTGAAACTTTTATTTGTTTAAAATGTAGAAATTTGCTTGTCATAAAAGTAAAGAAATGGCAAGCAACTGAAAAAATATTCTTATCCCTACAGTCTAGAAAAACTTTATATTAAACTAAAAATCTATATTTCTGGAATCTTGCAATACAGAGATGACATTGTCATCCAGACCCAAGAAGGAAACACTTTAACACTTTATCTACATGACAATGCAGTGTTGACAGTGAGGGGGAGTAACTGCTTTTCTTTGTCATGTCAGAATGTATTTTTATTTTTTCCTCCCACCAATCTGAATTTTTTGTTTAATCCATAAACCAACGCAAAAAAAGGTCTAACAGCTTTTTGGATTCTGATCAGTACCATATAAAAACCAAAAGTAGAATAAATAATATATACGACAGAGTTCAACCCATTCACTTATGTTTTGCTGTCGAAGGCCTTTGATGGTTAACAAACTCACTGACATGAAGGAAAGGAAATTAGAAAAAGATAAAAAGACATTTGACCATTGTTTTAAGGCTGACTCAGGTTCACAATTTGGTGATGTCCCAAGATCTGGTAAGCAATATCATTAATTGCTGTAGGGATCTGATATAGTTCCTGTTCCTGACTTCCATTCTAAGTAGGATTGTTGTGGCTACCGACACTATACCCAGTGATCCCGGTGACCCCAGTGACCGTAGTGACCCTGACCCAGACCCTAGTGACCCAGACCCAGTGACCCTGACTCAGACCCAGTGCCCCCAATGACCCAGTGACACCAGTGACCCTAGTGACCCTAGTGATCCTGACCCAGACCCTAGTGACCCAGACTCAGTGACCCCAGTGACCCAGACCTAGTGACCCTGACCCAGACCCAGTGACCCAGGACTAGTGACCCTGACCCAGACCCAGTGACCCTAGTGACCTGTGACCCTGACCCAGACCCTAATGACCCAGTGACCCTGACCCTGACCCAGACCCTAATGACCCAGACCCAGTGACCCTGACCCAGACCCCAGTGACCCTAGTGACCCTAGTGACCCCAATGACCAGGCGACCTCCCAACTTAAAATTGCGTATTTCATTCATGAACTGAAAGTTTAGCTCACCTGACTGAAAGTTCAAATGCAATATTCAATATGGTGGCTATGGCAGCCATAATCAAAATCCACTGCTCAGACATTTTACTTTCAAAAGGACTCTAATAGTCTCTGTAGATCATGAAATTGTAACGGAACGCAGATGTGTTTGCCACATGACCGCAATGCAGGGAACCCTGCTGTGTTTCAGTGGGCTGCTAGTGGCGTACCTAGCACTGAAGGAGCTGCAGAAAGGTGAAGGTCGTATCAACTGGTTCATGTTCTACTTCCACAGATACTGGAGGTGAGGCTGTCATCTTCTGTTCTTTCTGGGGTTTTTTAGGGGTGGCTTGGAGACATTTTGCGGATCTTCATAATTTTATTTATATCTGAAACAGACCAGGCACAATTTAAGTTTCTAACAGCATTGGAATCTTTGCCTTCGTTTGTTTGACAATGAACTAACATAAACTAATAGGCATGTGAGACACGCTTATATCACTCAGTCATGAGTGAGTGAGTGAGTTTGATTTTACGCTGCTTTTAGCAATAACCCAGCAATGTCATGGCAGGGGCAACAGAAATGGGCTTCACACATTGAACCCATATCGGGACTCTAACCCGGGTCTTCACCATGATGAGCTAACGCTACAACCACTAAGGTACCCGACCGCCCCCACTTTGTCATGAACTGAAATCAAAATGTGTCACGAAATTTGATTAAATGCTTGAAAAACTTAAAACTGATAATTAAAATTGATAAGCAAAAATATTTAAACCTGTGGAAACATGAAAGTGTATAAATCACGGTATGCGTCCAACTGTTTCAGGCTGACGCCGCCCTACATGCTGTTCATGATGGTGTATGTTGTGCTATTCAAGTACTGGGGGAGTGGGCCGTACTTCCCCCAGACGACTCCCGACCATGTATGCAAGAGCAACTTCTGGGTGAACATGCTTTACCTGCAGAACATTATCAGAGCCGACAATCAGGTGAGCTTCTCATGTAAAGCATCAAAAACAGGAAAGTAGCATTTGATTTTATATATTTAAAAGCGTTTCTTTTATCTTTTTGCTCAAATGAATTCTGAAGTATTTTGACAAGATCCACAAATGATGTAGATATTTATTAATGTGTTTGATCTTCATTCAGTTCAGCTGCACTGAGGTCTAAGTTTGCTGTGACAATGGTTGTCCGTTGTCATCTGTCCATTGTCATCTGTCAGTCAATCTGCCTGTCCATGGACAATCGGTCTGTCCATTGTCGTTCTATCTGGCCAATGTCCAAATGACTGTCCATTGTCCACCTGTCTATCCATTGTCTGTCAATCTGTCTGTTCATTGTCTGTCCATCTGTCACTCCATCTGTCTGTCCACCTGACTGTTCATTGTCCACCTGCTGGTTCATTGTCTGTCCACTTGTCCGTTCATTGTCTCTTCATCTGTCTGTTCATTGTCTGTCCATCTGTCCCTTCATGGTCTGTCCACCTGTTCATTCATTGTCTGTCCATCTGTCTGACTGTTCATTGTCCACCTGTCCATTCTTTGTCGGTCCATCTGTCTGTCCACCTGACTGTTCATTGTCTGCTCATCTGTCTGTTCATTGTCTGTCCACATGTGTTTTCATTGTCTCTCCATCTGTCTGTCCACCTGACTGTTCATTGTCCACCTGCCTGTTCATTGTCTGTCCACTTGTCCGTTCATTGTCTCTTCATCTGTCTGTTCATTGTCTGCCCATCTGTCCCTTCATGGTCTGTCCACCTGTTCATTCATTGTCTGTCCATCTGTCTGACTGTTCATTGTCCACCTGTCCATTCTTTGTCGGTCCATCTGTCTGTCCACCTGACTGTTCATTGTCTGCTCATCTGTCTGTTCATTGTCTGTCCACATGTGTTTTCATTGTCTCTCCACCTGTCTGTCCACCTGACTGTTCATTGTCCACCTGCCTGTTCATTGTCTGTCCATCTGTCCCTTCATGGTCTGTCCACCTGTTCATTCATTGTCTGTCCATCTGTCTGACTGTTCATTGTCCACCTGTCCATTCTTTGTCGGTCCATCTGTCTGTCCACCTGACTGTTCATTGTCTGCTCATCTGTCTGTTCATTGTCTGTCCACATGTGTTTTCATTGTCTCTCCATCTGTCTGTCCACCTGACTGTTCATTGTCCACCTGCCTGTTCATTGTCTGTCCACTTGTCCGTTCATTGTCTCTTCATCTGTCTGTTCATTGTCTGTCCATCTGTCCCTTCATGGTCTGTCCACCTGTTCATTCATTGTCTGTCCATCTGTCAGACTGTTCATTGTCCACCTGTCCATTCTTTGTCGGTCCATCTGTCTGTCCACCTGACTGTTCATTTTCTCTTCATCTGTCTGTTCATTGTCTGTCCACATGTGTTTTCATTGTCTCTTCATCTGTCTGTCCACCTGACTGTTCATTGTCCACCTGCCTGTTCATTGTCTGTCCACTTGTCCGTTCATTGTCTCTTCATCTGTCTGTTCATTGTCTGTCCATCTGTCCCTTCATGGTCTCTCCACCTGTTCATTCATTGTCTGTCCATCTGTCTGACTGTTCATTGTCCACCTGTCCATTCTTTGTCGGTCCATCTGTCTGTCCACCTGACTGTTCATTGTCTGCTCATCTGTCTGTTCATTGTCTGTCCACATGTGTTTTCATTGTCTCTTCATCTGTCTGTCCACCTGACTGTTCATTGTCCACCTGCCTGTTCATTGTCTGTCCACTTGTCCGTTCATTGTCTCTTCATCTGTCTGTTCATTGTCTGTCCATCTGTCCCTTCATGGTCTGTCCACCTGTTCATTCATTGTCTGTCCATCTGTCAGACTGTTCATTGTCCACCTGTCCATTCTTTGTCGGTCCATCTGTCTGTCCACCTGACTGTTCATTTTCTCTTCACCTGTCTGTTCATTGTCTGTCCACATGTGTTTTCATTGTCTCTTCATCTGTCTGTCCACCTGACTGTTCATTGTCTACCTGCATGTTCATTGTCTCTCCATCTGTCTGTCCACCTGTCTGTTCATTGTCTCTCCATCTGTCTGTCCATCTGTCTGTACATTGTCTCTCCACCTGACTGTTCATTGTCCACCTGTCCATTCATTGTCTGTCTATCTGTCCACCTGACTCTTTATTGTCCACCTGTCTGTTCATTGTCTGTCCACCTGTCTGTTCATTGTCTGTCCATCTGTCTGTCCATCTGTCTGTACATTGTCTCTCCACCTGACTGTTCATTGTCCACCTGTCCATTCATTGTCTGTTTATCTGTCCACCTGACTCTTCATTGTCCACCTGTCTGTTCATTGTCTGTCCACCTGTCTGTTCATTGTCTCCCTATCTGTCTGTCCACCTGATTGTTCATTGTCCACCTGTCTATCCATTGTCTGTCGTCTGTCCATCTGTTTGTCCATCTGATTGTTCATTGTCCATCTGTTCATTGTCTGTCGTCTGTCCATCTGTTTGTCGATCTGACTGTTCATTGTCCATCTGTCTGTTCATTGTCTGTCAATCCATCTGTCCATTGTCTGTCGTCTGTCCATCTGTTTGTCGATCTGACTGTTCATTGTCCATCTGTATGTTCATTGTCTGTCAATCCATCTGTTCATTGTCTGTCCATCTGTCTGACCACCTGACTGTTTACAATGAGTAGTTTCTTCAGAAATATGCCCAATTTCTTTCAAAGGTGGTGGAAATAAAATGAAAATCAAAATAACCAGACATCACTTTTTGTGTCATAGAAGAGAAGATAAATTGATTGTTTGATGGTGTTCTGTAAATAAATATTTTGTTGGATACACCCAGAAAAAAATAGATTGTTATCAAAAACATTGTCTCCTATTTTCAGTGTATGGGATGGGCGTGGTACCTAGCAAACGACATGCAGTTCTACATTCTCAGTCCTCTGATATTTGTGCCCTTATATTTGTGAGTAAAATCATCTGGCTGACGAAAGGTTTTCTAACAGACCGAACCTGTCTTTTCGGTCTTTTGCTGAGTCTGTAACATGCAAGAGTTATACGGAATTACCAATTCTTATTGATGCAGCACTGCATTTCTGAGAGATGTCTGTCTCCTGGCCATGGGTAAAGACCATGGGTAAAGACCATTGGTAAAGATCGTGGGTAAAGATTGTGGGTAAAGACAACCGGTAAACACCATGGGTAAAGATAATGGGTAAAGATCGTGGGTAAAGACGATTGGTAAAGACCACAGGTAAAGACCATGGGTAAAGACCATGGGTAAAGACCATGGGTAAAGACTATGGGTTAAGACCATGGGTTAAGACCATGGTTAAAGATAATGGGTAAAGATCGTGGGTAAACACCGAGGGTAAAGATCGTGGGTAGAGACCATGGGTAAAGACTGTGGGTAAAGACCATGGATAAAGATCATGAGTAAAGACCATGGGTAAAGATCGTGGTTAAAAACCATGGGTAAAGACCGTGGGTAAAGATTGTGGGTAAAGATCATGGGTCAAGATTGTGGGTAAAGACCCGGGGTCAAGATCATGGGTAAAGACCATGGGTAAAGATTATGGGTAAAGACCATGGTCTTTACCCCTGTGTGGTGTAGTGTGATGTTTACCGTAAAAGGCGATTATGCTAGAGGCAACTAACAGGATGGGTGGTCAGACTCGCTGACTTGGTTGATCCATGTTATCATATCCCAATTGCGTGGATCGATGCGCATGATGTCAATCACTGGATTGTCTGGCCCAGACTCGATTATTTACAGACCGCCGTCATACAGCTGGAATATTGCTGAGTGCGGTGTTAAACAACAAACAAACAGACAATGATTGATGATGTGATGTGATGTGATGTGATGTTGCAGCTCCAGAGTGCTTGGTGCTGCAGCAGCCGGCGTGTTCCTCCTCGCCACCTTCATCACGACGGGGGTGGTGGCAAGCTACTACTCCCTCCCCGCCAGTATCAGCGACATCTTGGGGGGAAACCCAGGGCAAGTAGAAAACAGCCGTCATTGAAACCATGGCGATCCTTGGCTGATGACAAAACAAATTTGTTGTTTGGTTAGGGAGCCAAGGGGATCCTAACATGAATGTTATAGGAGCCAAACCTAAGTTTATGGGAGCCAACAGATATCTTAAACAGATATTGTCACCAGTTATGTTCCTTTTAATGATTTAAGTCGCATGTGGCCACCAAAATGGTCGCTACTTAGAGTATTACATACCCAGTGCCATGTTTGTCTCCTGTTTTGATTTTTTTGGAGAATAATTTTTAAATAACGCCTGCTTGTCTCTCGATGTGCAACTGCAAGCAGATTGCATGCCCAGTGTGTAGTCCCCTGTCTCCATGTTGTGATGCCAGCAGGATGTGTGTCCATTGTGTAGTCCCCTGTCTCCATGTTGTGATGCCAGCAGGATGTGTGTCCATTGTGTAGTCCCCTGTCTCCATGTTGTGATGCCAGTAGGATGTGTGTCCAGTGTGTAGTCCCCTGTCTCCATGTTGTGATGCCAGTTGGATGTGTGTCCAGTGTGTAGTCTCCTGTCTCCATGTTGTGATGCCAGCAGGATGTGTGTCCATTGTGTAGTCCCCTGTCTCCATGTTGTGATGCCAGCAGGATGTGTGTCCATTGTGTAGTCCCCTGTCTCCATGTTGTGATGCCAGTAGGATGTGTGTCCAGTGTGTAGTCTCCTGTCTTCCATGCCTGTCTCCATGTTGTGATGCCAGCAGGATGTGTGTCCAGTGTGTAGTCTCCTGTCTTCCATGCCTGTCTCCATGTTGTGATGCCAGCAGGATGTGTGTCCAGTGTGTAGTCTCCTGTCTTCCATGCCTGTCTCCATGTTGTGATGCCAGCAGGATGTGTGTCCAGTGTGTAGTCCCCTGTCTCCATGTTGTGATGCCAGCAGGATGTGTGTCCAGTGTGTAGTCCCCTGTCTCCATGTTGTGATGCCAGCAGGATGTGTGTCCAGTGTGTAGTCTCCTGTCTTCCATGCCTGTCTCCATGTTGTGATGCCAGCAGGATGTGTGTCCAGTGTGTAGTCTCCTGTCTTCCATGCCTGTCTCCATGTTGTGATGCCAGCAGGATGTGTGTCCAGTGTGTAGTCCCCTGTCTCCATGTTGTGATGCCAGCAGGATGTGTGTCCAGTGTGTAGTCCCCTGTCTCCATGTTGTGATGCCAGCAGGATGTGTGTCCAGTGTGTAGTCTCCTGTCTTCCATGCCTGTCTCCATGTTGTGATGCCAGCAGGATGTGTGTCCAGTGTGTAGTCTCCTGTCTTCCATGCCTGTCTCCATGTTGTGATGCCAGCAGGATGTGTGTCCAGTGTGTAGTCCCCTGTCTCCATGTTGTGATGCCAGCAGGATGTGTGTCCAGTGTGTAGTCCCCTGTCTCCATGTTGTGATGCCAGCAGGATGTGTGTCCAGTGTGTAGTCTCCTGTCTTCCATGCCTGTCTCCATGTTGTGATGCCAGCAGGATGTGTGTCCAGTGTGTAGTCTCCTGTCTTCCATGCCTGTCTCCATGTTGTGATGCCAGCAGGATGTGTGTCCAGTGTGTAGTCCCCTGTCTCCATGTTGTGATGCCAGCAGGATGTGTGTCCAGTGTGTAGTCCCCTGTCTCCATGTTGTGATGCCAGCAGGATGTGTGTCCAGTGTGTAGTCTCCTGTCTTCCATGCCTGTCTCCATGTTGTGATGCCAGCAGGATGTGTGTCCAGTGTGTAGTCTCCTGTCTTCCATGCCTGTCTCCATGTTGTGATGCCAGCAGGATGTGTGTCCAGTGTGTAGTCCCCTGTCTCCATGTTGTGATGCCAGCAGGATGTGTGTCCAGTGTGTAGTCTCCTGTCTTCCATGCCTGTCTCCATGTTGTGATGCCAGTAGGATGTGTGTCCAGTGTGTAGTCTCCTGTCTTCCATGCCTGTCTCCATGTTGTGATGCCAGCAGGATGTGTGTCCAGTGTGTAGTCTCCTGTCTTCCATGCCTGTCTCCGTGTTGTGATGCCAGTAGGATGAGTGTCCAGTGTGTAGTCTCCTGTCTTCCATGCCTGTCTCCATGTTGTGATGCCAGCAGGATGTGTGTCCAGTGTGTAGTCTCCTGTCTTCCATGCCTGTCTCCATGTTGTGATGCCAGCAGGATGTGTGTCCAGTGTGTAGTCCCCTGTCTCCATGTTGTGATGCCAGCAGGATGTGTGTCCAGTGTGTAGTCCCGTCTCCATGTTGTGATGCCAGTAGGATGTGTGTCCAGTGTGTAGTCCCCTGTCTCCATGTTGTGATGCCAGCAGGATGTGTGTCCAGTGTGTAGTCCCCTGTCTCCATGTTGTGATGCCAGCAGGATGTGTGTCCAGTGTGTAGTCCCCTGTCTCCATGTTGTCCCCTGTCTCCATGTTGTGATGCCAGTAGGATGTGTGTCCAGTGTGTAGTCCCCTGTCTCCATGTTGTGATGCCAGCAGGATGTGTGTCCAGTGTGTAGTCCCCTGTCTTCATGTTGTGATGCCAGCAGGATGTGTGTCCAGTGTGTAGTCCCCTGTCTCCATGTTGTGATGCCAGCAGGATGTGTGTCCAGTGTGTAGTCCCCTGTCTCCATGTTGTGATGCCAGCAGGATGTGTGTCCAGTGTGTAGTCCCCTGTCTTCATGTTGTGATGCCAGCAGGATGTGTGTCCAGTGTGTAGTCCCCTGTCTTCCATGTTTACTGACACTAGAGACTATGTATCGGCAGACTATGGGCCGAATGTCAGGAATCAATCCTCATGCTATCAACCACTGGTCTCAGGTCTCTTGAATAATTGCAAACTGTGACACAAAACAGCATTCACTCACCTGTTTCATCCCTGAGTAGGGGGCATGGGTGGCCCAGTCGTATAAAGCACCGCAATTAGCTGTGCAGAGTTGCGTCCCTTGGGCACGCCAGGAGCCTATGGTTGTGGGTTCGAATCCCTGTTCGCCCCGATTATGTTTCTAGGTTTGTCAGCACCATGCCCGTGCCTGTGGGTTTCACCGAAGTGGTAAACGTCTGAGACCTGCATCACTTCAGGCTTTCCTCCCACATTAAGCTGACACGCCGTGATTTGACTGGAATACTGTTAAAAGGGACGTTAAACACAACTCACTCACTCACTCATCCCTGAGTACTACAAATAGTGTAATCATTTAAAAATGTGTACATTGAAATCAGTGTTATGTTGTGTGGCTTGTTTGAAAAGTACATTCGGTTTGAGTAATGATCACAAAGACAGTTAACTATCCATTCTTGCAGGGCTGTGAACTTTTCGACAAAGTACTACTTTAAGCCCTGGTGTCGGATGGGACCCTACATCATCGGCCTCGTTGCTGGCTACATCCTCTACACAACTAAGTGCAGGATTAGGATGAACAGGGTGAGAATTTTCATCTGTGACTCAGCACCAAGCATTGTTTGTTTGTTTGTTTGTTTGTTGTTTAACGCCGCTCTCAGCAATATTCCAGCTCTATGACAGCAGTCTGTAAATAACTGAGTCTGAACCAGACAATCCAGTGAGTGACATCATGAGCATTGATCCATGCAATTGGGATACGATGTCATGCATCAACCAAGTCAACGAGACTGACCACGTTAGTCGCCTCTTAAGACAAGCATAGTCGCTTTTTACAGCAAGCATGGGTTGGTGAAGACCTCTGTAGCCTAGTGGTAAACTCACTGGGCTACAGATATGAAGGTTGAATTTCGATCCATGGGAATAAGAAAACATTTATCATTTGATTTTACATTTCATTACATTCTGTTCAAAAGTAAAATAAATTTCCGGGGAGAAACATTCATATGTTACAATATTAACAGAGGTTGTATTAATGAAATCCCTAGGAATTTATATAGAATCCCAGCAATATTATAACTATAATATAGCAAAATTTGCGGGGATGACAATATTTCCTGGATATTATGAGATTTTACCCAAATGGAGAGAACAATAGGATGACGTGACTGGAGGTTTTATAAGTGAATGTAGGACAGCCTTATACGCACTGACCCCATCAACAGGAGTGGGAACTACCCGCACACATGACGCAATAACAGTTTTGCTCAATGAGAATTACTGAAAATAATTGTAGCTGACATTCTTGTCTCCATGAGTGAAATAGTCCAGATGTTGGATGTGATGTTTCAGGTCCTGTGTCTGCTAGGGTGGGCATCAGCTGCTGCTATATGTCTGGCAGTACTGTACGGCCTCGACGGCGCCAATCACGGTCATAAGCTGAGCCATGGGGCCAACGCTTTGTACAACACTGTCGGACGCACGGCCTGGGCTGTGGGCGTGGCCTGGGTGATCGTCGCCTGTGCCACAGGGAATGGGGGTGAGAAGACAGGATTAGGTGTTGATCTTCCCTTAATCCGAGTGCATATCGCGATATAAGTACAATATTCTTTTGATTAAATTATCAAAAATTCAAAAATCAAAACATATGAATACAAAAATAGAAATCTTACCAATACAAATAAAAAGAAATTACATCAACACTAAAACTCACAATACGGTAGATATGTGTACCCTACTGAACTCACACACGTGAGTCCAAATGAGGGACAGGTCAGCCATAATAAATTAATCGCTAGATTACCATCAACCTATTTTTCAAAACTAGGAAGAGAGTTTTTTAAATTTTTTATCTTTATTTTTGATTAGTCGTCAAGTTGAACACTGGACACCTTGGTATAAACAATGGATGATAGAAATAAAAAGATAATAAATTCAACAGTAGCAGTCGGATGTAGATCTATCTGTGTCAAACCTGTGTCGTTTTCCCTGCCCCAACACGTACTCATGTTATTAATGAATTTATCCTCAATTGAAATTAAGTGATTAACTAGTCAAGTTCCACACAAGCAAACTTATTAAAGATCTGACACAAGAGTCACAGACTCTGGCAAAGGAAGTCATACCAGTCTTTAATGGTTTCCAACCCTCTCATATTTTCAAAATAGCGAGCACCATCTTGACAGCTGACTGCAAGCAGACGACAGTTAGGTCGCACCGATAGGCCGATAGACCAGTGGATGGATGGCGTTGATGATAAACTAGCAATGAAATTATTATGGCCTTTACCGATGTTCATGCAGAGAGACATCAGAGCGGAGTAACATCAATTACTAAACTGTATTTCACATACGAGTGTTATCATTTCTTAATTATCCCCCGCCCCAACAAGGGGATATAGAAAAGGGTCCCGTCCATGTGTGCGTGTGTGTGTGCGTGTGTGCGTGCGTGTGTGCGTCCCGAAATCGTTTCCGGAGCATAACTCAGAAACCATTAAATATTTCTCTTCAAAACTTTGCTTGTCTATCAGACTCATGCTGAACTGGTGCCTTTTGCTATTTAGGAATTTTATTAATTTTTACTTTTTACGTTTCCATGGCAACAAGTTGGACTTAGGTTCTATAAGGGTGGTGTTCGTTTCCGGAGCATAACTCAAAAACTGTTAAATACTTTCTTACAAAACTTTGCATGTCTACTAGGCGCATACTGAACTAGTGCCTTTTGCTATTTAGGAATTTTATAAATTTTTATTTTAGAATTTCTATTGCAGCTATTTTGAAATTGCCTAAGAGAAATGTTGGGTCAGTTACCTGGTTTGGGACCATAACGTGTTAAAATGGCGGGGGATATAGATGACTTCGTCGACTATACGCTTGTTTCCCATTATTTCTTGATCCTTTTGAACTGCCCTTCAGAAAAAATGCTCTTATCACGACTGCTGTCTTAGAAAACCACAATATTGTCAAAGGACATCAACAATCTTCAACTATGACATCATTTCTAGGGTGATGTCATTACGACCTCACATCACTATAGGATACATGAATGGACAAAAATGGCGGACCGCCCGCTACCGCTTTCTTCACAATGGTCCGCGCCAGTGGGTCGACCTCATACATACAGGGTTAACCATCAGGTCACGACTTAACTTATCCTGGCTGACCAGTCGCTCCATCTGTTGTTTTATCGCCAACTTAGCACAGAATTTCTCTCACACATGAGCTCATAAACAATTTATGACTTGTTATCAAGTTGTGAGCGCATGTTCGAATCTCCAGAAATGACGTCATGATAGAACAATATTTTCTCCTGAGATAAACCACGCTTCGTTCTTTATTTTTCTTTGTGATTTGTCTCGTAGCCATCTTATATTTCACGAAAAAACATTGTACTTTTATGACGTCATTTTTGAAGATTGGAACAAACGCTTGCAACCTGATGACAACATAAATTGGAAGAAGTTATTTTTGAGGGAAGTGTCTAGTGAGTTGTTCCCCATAGGTGTCTACTAGATGAAGCTGGGCAAAGCAGATAAACGCAATGGTCTTAAAGATTGGACGAGATATGATAATCGGTACTGGGAGAAAAGGTACAGATAACCAACATTATTTACAGCCTCTTTAGGATCCGACTAAATTGTTCAAGCTTTAAAAATATTTACCCGTATTTAAATAATGAATACAATCTGACCTCAGAATGTCAGACAAGTTCATTATATGAACAGGGAAATTTTAGTATCTCCTGGATATTTTCACAATTTTTAAGTTGATTATCTGTACCTTTTCTGCCAATTGTCAGCCTGCAGTGTTTTATTGTATAACCCCTTAATGCTGAGCGCCAGACAGGGTAACAACCAGTACCATCTTTTAGCGTCATTTGGTATAACGTGGCCGGGGATCAAATCCTGGACCTTCCACTCTCCGGCTGGACGCACTACCACTAGACCATTGAGACATCAATCTGCAGATAAATGTGATGTGACTGCTGAATGAAATGCTCACTTGCAGGCTTCGTGAACACCCTGTTGTCTTGGGAGGCCTTCATCCCTCTGAGTCGCCTGACATACTGCGCCTACCTGGTGCACCCCGTCATCATGGAGCTGTACTACTCGTCTCAACGCCAGCTGTTCTACGTCACAGACCTCAACATGGTGAGTGACCAGCTTTCTTCCACCTGCCTGGGTGAGGCTAAAGTATACAGGGAGGTACCTGGTCCACTAGGTCGACCTGCCTGGGCAGGGCTGGAATATACAGGGAGGTTCATGGTCCACTAGGTCGACCTGCCTTGGCAGGGCTGGAATATACAGGGAGGTACATGGTCCACTAGGTCGACCTGCCTGGGCGGGGCTGGAATATACAGGGAGGTACCTGGTACACTAGATAGACCTGCCTGGGCAGGGCTGGAATATACAGGGAGGTACATGGTCCACTAGGTCGACCTGGCTGGGCAGGGGTAGAATATACAGAGAGGTATATGGTCCACTAGGTCGACCTGGCTGGGCAGGGGTAGAATATACAGAGAGGTATATGGTCCACTAGGTCGACCTGGCTGGGCAGGGGTAGAATATACAGAGAGGTATATAGTCCACTAGGTCGACCTGGCTGGGCAGGGGTAGAATATACAGAGAGGTATATAGTCCACTAGGTCGACCTGCCTAGGCGGGGCTGGAATATACAGGGAGGTTCATGGTCCACTAGGTCGACCTGCCTAGGTGGGGCTGGAATATACAGGGAGGTACATGGTCCACTAGGTCGACCTCCCTTGGCGGGGCTGGAATATACAGGGAGATACATGGTCCACTAGGTCGACCTGCCTAGGCAAGGCATAGATGGAATATTCAGGTGAATCTCCCAAGTGGCAATGTCTGAGTGTAATAATCTGTAGGTGTCAGTGTTGCGACACTTGGTGTTGAATTCAACAGCTCCACTTTGTCCACTTCCAGGCCTATGCTTTCCTGGGCAACATGGGCGTGTCGTACGGCATCGCTGCCATCCTCTCCCTCACGTTCGAATCACCCATGATGGGACTGGAAAAGGCACTCTTCCACAAGAACAAGAGCAACTGAGTGAACCCACAGACTCCAACTTCTGGACCAAGACACATCCCTGCCAAGATGGCTTATGAAAAAATAATTCAACTCTATGAATGGCAAAGTACAAAAATTATTCAACTCTATGAATGGCAAAGTACAAAAATAATTCAACTCTATGAATGGCAAATGTACATCATGACATCGTGTTGGCACAGCAAGGCAATTCCAAGCAGCACACCTGGAGCCACACATGGAGCCACTGGACTGGCCTTCATGGAACTGAGACAACAGCATCCCCTTCTGCAGCCTGGGAAGTTTGTTTCCAAATGTGTTTTTAACTTTTACACAATTCGACAGTATTATTATGCAGTTGATCAATGGCAGCAGCCATGTTTTTAATAGTGCCAAGTTGACATAATTTGCCAAGGTATATATTTGTTAAATCCGCGCTTACTGACAATGTTCCAAATATGTTTACACGATTCTTCTATAACCTATTTTAAAATTAGAGTTGTTTTGACTGTCAGCTGTGATAAATATGGAAGGTCCCAATCCATGACCATGAGATGCCCGTGTCAAGAATGGTTTGTCGGCTGACGTATGTAGTGTTGTCATGGCAATATCCTTGTTATGTTATTTTAACACTCTATTTCTACTTACGTGATTCTAGTTGTTGTTTATGAGAGAAGGATGCTATTGGTCCCAAGTACAAGCATGCATCTGTTTTACATTAAGATTTGACTGTTTATGTTTTTAAAGAGCTCCACGAATGAACATTTGGGCCATTTTTTATGAAGAGATCACATTGAATTTTTGTAATTTCAAAATAAAAGAACTGCTTCAGCATCTCAATATTTGCCAAAACATATTCTGCACATGTGACTTGTTTGATGTGATAAAATATATAATTGATGTCTACATAATTATTACTGGGTGGGTGGGTGAATGGGTGGGACGTTAGGGATGGTGGGTGGGTGGGACAGTGAATGGGTGGGGTGGCAGGTGAGTGGGGGGATGGGTTTGATGGTAGGTGGATGGTTGGATGGGATTGTTTGTTCAGTGTGTGGTTTTGATAGTTTCTGAATGTGTTTACACAGCCCATAGTTTGTTGTGAGAATCCATTCTATATTAAAATTCATGACCATATTTCAAAACCATACATGTGTATGAAGGGTGCTTGTGTCTACTTTTGTTGTAAAACTTTCAGGAAGTAGGAAGTACCTCCTGTAAATGGATAGCAACTTCTTGTATTCTCTGCCACGTTGTTTCAGAGCTACTTCAGCAGGTGAATGAGTTCTTGCTCCTTCATTAGGTGAATGAGTTCTTGCTCCTTCATCAGATGAGGGGGCACGGGTGGCCCAGTTGTCTAAGGCGGCGCAATTCGCTGTGCAGAGTTGCGTCCCTTGGACACGCCAGAAAGCTATGATTGTGGGTTCGAATACCGGTTTGCCCCGATTATGTGCTCGTGGGTTTCACCGAAGTGGTAAACGTCTGAGACCTGCATCACTTCGGGCTTTCCTCTCACATTAAGCTGACACGCCGCGATATAACTGGAATATTGTTAAAAGCGGCGTTAAACCCAACTCACTCACTCATCAGATGAAGATGAAGTGGCTCTGAAACGTTGTGTCAAAGAATAAATGAAGTTGCTATCCATAAAAAGTGGCATGTATTCATGTTCTTCCAACTCCCAAATGCCTGTGAAAGACTACTGCCTGTGTTGGCATTCACTCAAATGGCAATGGCAAAAACTTGGATACACTTTAATGCAGTGATGTTTTCTGATATTTTTACCATTTTAGTCAACCTGACATGAAAGGGCGTGTGAGCGTATGTCATTGCAAGTTGTCGTTGTTCTTAAACTCTTTATTCCCCCTTTAACTACGACCACGATTATCCCAAATCGACCCGAATCAGAAACTTTCGAAATTTGTGATGATTCGGCGAATAATGCAAACTTTCATGGAGTGAGTGAGTGAGCTGGGTTTAACGCCGCTTTTAACAGTATTCCAGTTATATCGCGACGTGTCATCTTAATGTGGGAGGAAAGCCCAAACTGATGCAGGTTTCAGACGTTTACCACTTCGGTGAAACCCACGAGCACGGGTATGGTGCTGACAAACCTAGAAACATAATCGGGGTGAACTGGGATTCGAACCCACAATCAAAAGTTTCATGGAGAATCGGTAGGAGGAACAAAGCAGTTACGACAAACGTACGACAGAGTTATGAAAACCCGTGGCTAATCGGTTTGAAAAATATGAACAGTGCCAGGAATGGGTTAAGAAACATGTATGAACGACAAGATTCATGTACGGATCATGCACGAATTGTAAGAATCACCTACGACTAAGTTACGAATATGCCGAATGCATGAACGGAGACAGGACGGTCGCAACGAATAAGATACGACTAATATGACATGTTTACGAGTAGTTTGCAAAAATCGGTACTTCTGGTCCTTGGGGAATTGTGTCGTTCTTACTTAATTCTTACATGATTCATAGTTGACACGGGACATTCGTGGCTGTTTCGGGTTGTTTTAGGGTTGAGGACAAGACATTTTGGGAGCCACGAATCGCTGAGAATAGCCAAGAATGCAAAAAAATCGATTGCGAAGCTGCTACGGAACATAAAAATTAATTACGAATGGATGATGATACAGCCATGAAATTGCAATTCGGGGACCCTTCCATGAAAGTTTTTGACAAACAAAAAATTTCTCACCGATTCGTCAAACTCCCGCAAACAGTACGAATGTTTGGGAATCAAATAAGATTCATTTAAGAACTTCAAGAAATGCTTGAGATTTATCTACGAACATGAAAAATATCCTATTCGGGGTGATTCAGGATATTTGTGGTTGTAGTGAAATGGGGGCATTACATGTCAACATCTTCTCTGACATGGCTGGGTGGATCAGCTATGATTATTTCTGTATGATTGTTACTGTGAGGGGGTTATGTTTGTTCAAGATATCAAACTTGAACTTTCAATATGGCTACGAGGGAGCCGTCACTTTTTTACCTTGATCAAAGTGCATTCCCTTGCAATGGAAACATCGACAACATATCCAGGTGAGCTAGTGCTGTGGCACTATTTTGTTATATTCAGGTTATTAAGCATTTCATGTTTACTGTCTTCTGTGATAATGTTGAATTTCTGCGTCAAATTGATTTATTACTGTCTGTTAAATATTTTGCATACATTGTTACCATGGCATTCTAGAATCCTGCATTTTAATTGGTTGAGAGAATTATCAACATTAGATATGATGATTTGACCAAATCACCAAAAAAAAGACTATTTATTTTGAAAGCACATTGAAAAGGAGGTGCTTTCAAATGATGACTTTACTCTATAAATATTTCAGAATAACACATTGTGGTAAGCAAATGATCTTAGCAATTGTGGCAATATACTCTTGAGAATAAGCTTGAAAAACATCCATATTTTTTTCAATTAATTTCACTGAGCATTAAAGTTTTGCTTCATGCTTATTGGCAAGTTCGTTCCCAATCTCATTAAATCAGATCTTAGTTCTCGCTACCGCTAAACAAAGATCTGAGGATATCCCTTTAGGGGTCACGTCAGAACGACCTTTCATCCGACCAATCAGAGCATCCTAATCATGCAACCTCGAAAACTTTAACACGGGGTATTCCAAACGATAGGTACGGGCTTAACGACTGAATCAATACAATCTAGACCATCTATTAGCCATTCCAGAATGTTCTTTTGTTCAGGTTTCAAATTTTTAATTGAGAAATTATCAATATGTTTTGAAGCGTAGTCGCCAATTTGAAATTAGTGCCATAAAGCACGAGAAAGCTGCCTTTTGATTGGCTAATGTCGACTTCTTGTTAGTCATTCAGTTGGTTGGTCCAACTTCACGTAAGGTCGTTCTGATGTGACCCGTAATGGGGTGTCCTCAGATCTTTGTTTAGCGGTAACGAAAACTAGGATCTGATTTTAATGAGATTGGTTCGTTCCAACTGTTCCATTGCTTTCATGGTTTGCGAATGTGACATCCCATCAGGCCACTGTTGCAAATAATTGAATGGAACTTCATCCAATGATCATGCCAACACAATGAGCTTATGTAACCTTATGCCAAAATATAAGATAGCTATGCAATAAATCGCCAAGAACAATAAAGAACAAAGCAGGTTTATTTCAAAATAAAATATTGTTCTATCATGACGTCATTTCTGGAGATTCGAACATGCGCTTACTACTTTATGACGTCTTATATTGTTGACGTTATTTTCGAGAGGGGAGTGTCTAGTGAGATGTTCCCCATAGATGTTGCTGGGCAACGCAGATAAATGCGATGGATGAACAATTTCATCCAAAAGCGGGAGAGATATGACAATCAGTACTGGTAGAAAAGGTACTGGTAATTAACGTGAGGATTGTGATAACATGCGGGAAATTCCCACCTGTGCATGAAATGTACTTGTCCGACATTGCCGAAGTCTGATTCTATAGACAGAGTCAACGTTATTGAAAAAACGTTTTAAAAGCTTGTATATTTTATCATCATCCTTAAAGAGGCTGTACATAATGTTGATATCTCGTACAAGAAATAAACGATGAGTGGGAGTTATATACAAAAAACACTGCAGCCAGAATAAACAATGAAGGGTGCAGCTCCCACTTATCGTTTCTTCCCATAATTAAATTCAGTGTTGCTGCACAAATTGAAAATGCCTTGGACATAAATTTTTAAAATTGACAAAAATAGTGAATATGCATATAAGCTGTTTTTTCGTGTAATAATGTATTTTAGCAATTGTCTTATTTCAATGTATGATACTGCTGAATAACACATTTCCTTTTTTACATGCTCTTTTATTCAAGTCTGTTGATACAATGTGTGAAGCCCATTTCTGGTGTCCCCCGCCATGATATTGCAGGAATATTGCTAAAGGCAGTGTAAAACCATACTCACTCACTCACTCACTCACTCAACTCTGTTGATGAGCAAGATATTAAGTGCTATGTATCACTACAAGCCAAGAGGGGATCCATCACACCCTTATCACTTTCGATATGAAATATATCAACGTTTATTGATAGAAGCTTCAATTTTTTATACATTTAGTGATGAGCATTGATATATTTGATATCACAAGACTTGAGGGTAAGATTCTATTTATCATCCAAATTCATTCTTCCAACATTTTTAGTTTGTAATCAGTAATAGCCTGTGTAAAACATTCAGCTAACCGCGCCAGTGGCAGAGAGGTTAATGATGTCATTTGATTGTGATGTCATCACAATGGCCTGCAAAGCATTGTAATGCAACTTAAATATCTCACCCAAGTGATATCTCCCATGGAAGCCAGTTTAGATGATAAAAGCAATATATCTGCTTCCTGTAACAAGTATCACACCCAAGTGATATCTCTCGTGGAAGCCAGATTATATGATAAAAGCAATATATCTGCTTCCTGTAACAAGTATCACACCCAAGTGATATCTCCCATGGAAGCCAGTTTGGATGATAAAAGCAATATATCTGCTTCCTGTAACAATTATCACACCCAAGTGATATCTCCCATGGAAGCCAGTTTAGATGATAAAAGCAATATATCTGCTTCCTGTAACAAGTATCTCACCCAAGTGATATCTCCCATGGAAGCCAGTTTAGATGATAAAAGCAATATATCTGCTTCCTGTAACAAGTATTACACCCAAGTTATATCTCCCATGGAAGCCAGTTTAGATGATAAAAGCAATATATCTGCTTCCTGTAACAAGTAACACACCCAAGTGATATCTCCCGTGGAAGCCAGTTTAGATGATAAAAGCAATATATCTGCTTCCTGTAACAAGTATTACACCCAAGTGATATCTCCCATGGAAGCCAGTTTAGATGATTAAAGCAATATATCTGCTTCCTGTAACAAGTATTACACCCAAGTGATATCTCCCATGGAAGCCAGTTTAGATGATTAAAGCAATATATCTGCTTCCTGTAACAAGTATTACACCCAAGTGATATCTCCCGTGGAAGCCAGGAAGCCAGTTTATATGATAAAAGCAATATAATATCTTCCTGTAACAATTATTACACCCAAGTGATATCTCCCATGGAAGCCAGTTTAGATGATAAAAGCAATATATCTGCTTCCTGTAACAAGTATTACACCCAAGTGATATCTCCCGTGGAAGCCAGTTTAGATGATTAAAGCAATATATCTGCTTCCTGTAACAAGTATTACACCCAAGTGATATCTCCCATGGAAGCCAGTTTAGATGATAAAAGCAATATATCTGCTTCCTGTAACAAGTATTACACCCAAGTGATATCTCCCATGGAAGCCAGTTTAGATGATTAAAGCAATATATCTGCTTCCTGTAACAAGTATTACACCCAAGTGATATCTCCCATGGAAGCCAGTTTAGATGATAAAAGCAATATATCTGCTTCCTGTAACAAGTATTACACCCAAGTGATATCTCCCATGGAAGCCAGTTTAGATGATAAAAGCAATATATCTGCTTCCTGTAACAAGTATTACACCCAAGTTATATCTCCCATGGAAGCCAGTTTAGATGATAAAAGCAATATATCTGCTTCCTGTAACAAGTATCACACCCAAGTAATATCTCCCGTGGAAGCCAGTTTAGATGATAAAAGCAAATGTCTGCTTCCTGTAACAAGTATCACACCCAAGTGATATCTCTCGTGGAAGCCAGTTTAGATGATAAAAGCAATATATCTGCTTCCTGTAACAAGTATCACACCCAAGTGATATCTCCCATGGAAGCCAGTTTAGATGATAAAAGCAATATATCTGCTTCCTGTAACAAGTATCACACCCAAGTAATATCTCCCGTGGAAGCCAGTTTAGATGATAAAAGCAATATATCTGCTTCCTGTAACAAGTATTACACCCAAGTTATATCTCCCATGGAAGCCAGTTTAGATGATAAAAGCAATATATCTGCTTCCTGTAACAAGTATTACACCCAAGTTATATCTCCCATGGAAGCCAGTTTAGATGATAAAAGCAATATATCTGCTTCCTGTAACAAGTATTACACCCAAGTTATATCTCCCATGGAAGCCAGTTTAGATGATAAAAGCAATATATCTGCTTCCTGTAACAAGTATCACACCCAAGTAATATCTCCCGTGGAAGCCAGTTTAGATGATAAAAGCAAATGTCTGCTTCCTGTAACAAGTATCACACCCAAGTGATATCTCTCGTGGAAGCCAGTTTAGATGATAAAAGCAATATATCTGCTTCCTGTAACAAGTATCACACCCAAGTGATATCTCCCATGGAAGCCAGTTTAGATGATAAAAGCAATATATCTGCTTCCTGTAACAAGTATCACACCCAAGTAATATCTCCCGTGGAAGCCAGTTTAGATGATAAAAGCAATATATCTGCTTCCTGTAACAAGTATCACACCCAAGTGATATCTCCCTTGGAAGCCAGTTTCCGAGTATGACAGTGTGGTATGACATTGTGGTATGACAGTTTGGTATGACATTGTGCTATGACAGTGTGGTATGACAGTGTGGTGTGGCAGTGTGGTGTGACAGTGTGGTATGACATTGTGGTGTGACAGTGTGGTATGACATTGTGGTATGACAGTTTTGTATGACATTGTGGTATGACAGTGTGGTATGACATTGTGGTGTGACAGTGTGGTATGACATTGTGGTATGACAGTTTTGTATGACATTGGGGTATGACAGTGTGGTGTGACAGTGTGGTGTGACAGTGTGGTGTGGTATGGCAGTGTGGTGTGACAGTCTGGTGTGGTATGACATTGTGGTGTGACATTGTGGTATGGCAGTGTGGTGTGACAGTGTGGTGTGACAGTGTGGTGTGGTATGGCAGTGTGGTGTGACAGTGTGGTATGACATTGTGGTGTGACAGTGTGGTATGGCAGTGTGGTGTGACAGTGTGGTATGACATTGTGGTATGACAATGTGGTGTGACAGTGTGGTGTGGTATGACATTGTGGTATGACAGTTTTGTATGACATTGTGGTATGACAGTGTGGTATGACAGTGTGGTGTGACAGTGTGGTATGGCAGTGTGGTGTGACAGTGTGGTGTGGTATGGCAGTGTGGTGTGACAGTGTGGTATGACATTGTGGTGTGACAGTGTGGTATGGCAGTGTGGTGTGACAGTGTGGTATGACATTGTGGTATGACAATGTGGTGTGACAGTGTGGTGTGGTATGACATTGTGGTATGACAGTTTTGTATGACATTGTGGTATGACAGTGTGGTATGACAGTGTGGTGTGACAGTGTGGTATGACATTGTGGTATGACATTGTGGTGTGACATTGTGGTATGACATTGTGGTGTGACATTGTGGTATGACATTGTGGTATGACAGTTTGGTATGACATTGTGCTATGACATTGTGGTATGGCAGTGTGGTATGGCAGTGTGGTGTGACATTGTGGTATGACATTGTGGTGTGACATTGTGGTATGACATTGTGGTATGACATTGTGGTGTGACATTGTGGTATGGCAGTGTGGTGTGACAGTGTGGTATGACAGTGTGGTATGACATTGTGGTATGACATTGTGGTATGACATTGTGGTGTGACATTGTGGTATGACAGTGTGGTATGACAGTGTGGTATGACAGTGTGGTGTGACAGTGTGGTGTGACATTGTGGTATGACATTGTGGTCTGACATTGTGGTGTGACATTGTGGTATGACATTGTGGTATGGCAGTGTGGTGTGACAGTGTGGTATGACAGTGTGGTATGACAGTGTGGTATGACATTGTGGTATGACATTGTGGTGTGACATTGTGGTATGACAGTGTGGTGTGACATTGTGGTATGGCAGTGTGGTGTGACAGTGTGGTATGACAGTGTGGTGTGACAGTGTGGTGTGACATTGTGGTATGACATTGTGGTATGACATTGTGGTGTGACATTGTGGTATGGCAGTGTGGTGTGACAGTGTGGTATGACAGTGTGGTATGACAGTGTGGTATGACATTGTGGTATGACATTGTGGTATGACAGTGTGGTGTGACATTGTGGTGTGACATTGTGGTATGGCAGTGTGGTATGACAGTGTGGTGTGACAGTGTGGTGTGACATTGTGGTGTGACAGTGTGGTGTGGTGTGACAGTGTGGTATGACATTGTGGTGTGACAGTGTGTTGTGGTGTGACAGTGTGTTGTGGTGTGACAGTGTGTTGTGGTGTGACAGTGTGGTGTGGTGTGACAGTGTGGTGTGGTGTGACAGTGTGTTGTTGTGTGACAGTGTGTTGTGGTGTGACAGTGTGTTGTGGTGTGACAGTGTGTTGTGGTGTGACAGTGTGGTGTGGTGTGACAGTGTGTTGTGGTGTGACAGTGTGGTGTGGTGTGACAGTGTGTTGTAGTGTGACAGTGTGGTGTGGTGTGACAGTGTGGTATGACATTGTGGTGTGACAGTGTGGTATGACAGTGTGGTGTGGTATGGCAGTGTGTGACATTTACCACTTCGGTGAAACCCAAGAGCTGATCATTATGAAAATATGCTTTCTGATGGGAAACTTTTTGTTCATTGTCTTGCTGATAATCCGAGTTTATATGATTCATATCAGACCCACAGAATGTTGTGCCCCAATGGGATAGTCACGTACATCAACTGGATCTGCTACACAACTGGGATGTTTATTAAGTGCCTTTCAACACTCTGGCCCGTTGTTAGCTCACAACACAATGTTTTTAAGAAATATATGTTCACTACAGTTTGTTTGCTAGAGTTGGATTTGGAGAATCACACAAAGTCACTTCAGTATGTCCTGATCAAACCTACACGTATACCAGCATTTTGCTATTCAGGAATTTTTTATATGTGTACATTTCCAGGTTTCCGTGACAACAACCTTGACTTAGGCTCAAACGAAGGTAGGATTTGTGTCGAGTGTATAACTCAAAGACCAATACTAGTATTTCTTGATCCCTACACAGGTATATCAGTCTGTCCATGTACTGGTGTGTTTTGCTATTTAAGAATTGTTGACAGATTAAGCATCCCCGATTCTCATGACAACTTTGTGCTCTGGGGCATGAGTCTTCCACTCAAAGGAGTGAGTGAGTGAGCGGTTCATACCTACATCTGAATCTCGGAGGCAGTTCACACCTACAACTGAACCTCGGAGGCAGTTCACACCTACAACTGAACCACGGTGGCGGTTCACACCTCGGAGGCGGTTCACACCTACAACTAAACCACGGAGGCGGTTCACACCTACATCTGAATCTCGGAGGCAGTTCACACCTACAACTGAACCTCGGAGGCAGTTCACACCTACAACTGAACCACGGTGGCGGTTCACACCTCGGAGGCGGTTCACACCTACAACTGAACCACGGAGGCGGTTCACACCTACAACTGAACCTCGGAGGCAGTTCATACCTACAACTGAACCTCGGAGGCAGTTCACACCTACAACTGAACCACGGTGGCGGTTCACACCTCGGAGGCGGTTCACACCTACAACTGAACCACGGAGGCAGTTCATACCTACAACTGAACTACGGTAAAGCGTTCGCTCGTCACGCAGAAGATCCGGGTTCAATTCCCGACATGGGAACAATGTGTGAAGCCCATGTCTGGTGTCCCCCGCCGTGATTTTGCTGGAATATTGCTAAAAGCGGCGTAAAACCTTACTCACTCACTCACTCACTCACTCACACCTACAACTGAACCATGGAGGCGGTTCACACCTACAACTGAACCACAGAGGCAGTTCATACCTACAACTGAACCACGTAGGCGGTTCATACCCACAACTGAACCACGGAGGCGGTTCATACCTACAACTGAACCACGGAGGCGGTTCATACCTACAACTGAACCACGGAGGCGGTTCACACCTACAACTGAACCACGGAGGCGGTTCATACCTACAACTGAACCTCTGAGGCGGTTCAAACCTACAACTGAACCATGGAGGCGGTTCATACCTACAACTGAACCTCTGAGGCGGTTCAAACCTACAACTGAACCTCGGAGGCGGTTCATACCTACAACTGAACCACGGAGGCGGTTCATACCTACAACTGAACCTCTGAGGCGGTTCAAACCTACAACTGAACCACGGAGGCGGTTCATACCTACAACTGAACCATGGAGGCGGTTCATACCTATAACTGAACCCAGGAGGCGGTTAACACCTACAACTGAACCTTGGAGGCAGTGCACACCTACAACTGAACCACGGAGGCGGTTTATACCTACAACTGAACCTCGGAGGCGGTTCATACCTACAATTAAACCTCGGAGGCGGTTCATACCTACAACTGAACCTCGGAGGCAGTTCATACCTACAACTGAACCTCGGAGGCGGTTCATACTTACAACTGAACCTCGGAGGCGGTTCACACCTACAACTGAACCATGGAGGCAGTTCATACCTACAACTGAACCACGGAGGCAGTTCATACCTACAACTGAACCTCTGAGGCGGTTCATACCTACAACTGAACCATGGAGGCGGTTCATGAATAACGTTTACGAGGTTTGACTCTCAACAAAGTTGCTTTTCACAGTTTAACTCCTCAAAGATTTACTCTGTACTTGAATTGACACGGCCCCACGTGTACTTCGAATGTGTGACGAATGTTCTTCTCATGGTATTTTATGCATGCAGTGACCGGAATGCACGTGCAGTTTCAGCGCCATCTTGGGTAACCATGACAAATTGTTCGTACATCCATGGCAATTGTATTTTAATGTGATTAAGTGTGGTGCACGGGAATTTTGTTCCCATAACGTGGATCTTTCACAACACGATTTGCGTTTGGCCATTTCCTGGCTGATTTGACATGGCACAAAATGGTTGCCACCCTCACTGTGATGTGACAAGTTGTCCTCTGCAATACATTGTGCACTTATTGCGGGTCTACGATTTCCCTCTAATGGTTCATCACAAGGTAGTGTGTCCATATTATCTGTTTCTGAATATAATTGAAGAATGTCTTTTTGTTCATTTGAAGTGACATTTCCGTTTTCGTGTCTCCAACAACTATCAGTTGAATACATTAATGTTTGAAAACTTTTTTTCAATTTTCGACCTTTGTAAGTATCCAGTTTTGTCATTAATATTTTATTATCAGTTTTTATAACCAGCTATATCCTTGCCCAGAATGTTTTACAAAGTGAATGGTATAATGGGGTACAAGTGACCCAGTCTTATAAGGAGTTGCGTCCCTTACCCGAATGCGGATCCGATGGTCATAGGTTCGAATACGGATTCACCCGTATCTGTTGTTTACACCATACGTTCTCGTTGGGGTTCATGTATTAAACGCCTGCTACCTGCATCACTTCGGGCTTTACCATATCAAGCTGACTAGCCGTGATATAACTGGAATACTGTTAAAAGCGGCGTTAAACCCAACTCACTCACTCACTCAAGTAGTTGATCGCTTCGTGGTAGGCATTCGTCACCACTCGCCCCTTTCCGTTACCTGCAAGAAGACTCGCCCCCCTATCGATGAATGTTATGTGCGAAAATACGACAAACCCATCAGAATGCGCGTATGATTTCAAGTTCTTCGTCAAAGAATCCCTCGGAAATAATTTTTGATTTTACATATGTCTTGTATATAAAAATATACAAAAGACATAGTTAAATGTGTTCAATCATACTGCATAATTCCGCACGTCCCGATGTGCTTTTAGTTGCATCTGAAATATATATAATATATGGGGAAATGTGTGAACCATTACGCAACGAGTTGACAATTGTTTTAGGTATGCCTGTTTGCGATAAGCGGGAACCCGGTCGCTAAAATGGCCACGAGATGGGCACGAGTCGCTATTCGGCTTGTCCCGGAATAACACGAGTTGACACGAATGCGTGGTAGGTTGGCTGCATGGGGTTCCTCTCTTACTGCCATGCGCAGATTGCACTGCCAAGGATAGCTCCGTGACATCGTTGTGTTCTTCAGCTGTATTGCAGGGATGCGCTGATCGAGTTCGAATCCAAACTTGATAATGATCCTTGCTCGGGTATTTTATATTGGATTTACGAATCTGCCGACTCACAAAATTGAAATGCGAAAAGATATACACTTAAGGCAGGCGTGGAAGCGCCTGCGATACGTGGACCATTTGAGCTTCCCTCCCACTTGAAGCTGATGTGAAATTGTTTATTAATGATAAAGTCATGGACTGATGATTTTAATGTATTTGTCTCAGTTGTTTTACAAAAGAAAAGATATTTGTAGACAGCTATCTTTGTCTGGCACATGCACCGTCTTTTCGAAATACTACATTTCCATCTTATATATTCTATGTTTAGCATGATATATACTGCTGGTAAAAAGATAAACAACACCTGCGTGAAGGATACACAAGGAAAAGGTAGATATCGAAGGTGATTAATTTTTCCAGTGACGTCAACCCATGCTGGTCGTGAAAGGCGACTGAATGGATCGGGTGGTCAGGCTCGCTGATTTGGTTGATGCATGTCATCGATCCCAATTGCGTGGATCGATGTCAATCACTGGATTGTCTGGTCCAGACTCGATTATTTACAGACCGCCGTCATATAGCTGTTATATTGCTGAGTGCGGTGTTAAACAACAAACAAACAAACAAGCTTATCGCAGGAGAGCTCTACATTTGGCCTTTTGCTCGTTACCGTGCCATCAGACGGAATAAAAGGAAGATAATATTTTGTGCGGCGTTAAACAACAAACAAAACAAACAAGCAACGCGTGGAGCATCTACTCGAGGCAAGTGGGTTAACTGACTATAACAGTCCAGTTTCCACCCTTGCCGAACTAGGCTGGTATTATGGAGTTACATTTTGGCTGGACTAACGAGTCTATGCATAGTCCAATCAAAATCGCGCACTGAAATCGAAATCCAGTTCGTAAAGTGTCATGCAGATTTCGGTCGATTGCAGGATTTGCAAAGCATGTGCACCGCTAACTCGTTGTCAACAGATATTTTCTAAATCTTTTCATGCCTTTAATCAAGGTACTCACGTGATTTGATGCACTTCGCGATGTAAGACTCGTTTCATCACAATATAGATCTTGATTATCAATCAGATCGTCTTGCCTGGGCGCCACCGTTTTGTTTGGAGCAAATGCAAGTGATACGAGAGGTTGAATCTGATTGGTCAATAGGAGAGGCATAGAAAGGACATAACTCGTAACAGCCACTGGTGGCGCTACGATCGAGCCCAGGAATTCCAGCCAAGTTCGGCAAGGGTGGAAACTGGACTTTTATAGTCAGTTAACGCTCTTGCCGCGGGAAGATGCGCGTGGAGTGGACGGTGTCATTATTCGCGTTTGTTATGTGAGGTCTAGCTCGACCTAACGTTGAACATGAATCTCAGATGACAGTCGACGGAGATTGTAGGCATGCGGGATCCATGGTTGCCCTGGGACAGATTGGACACCGGATCAACAATGATCACAGCGCCACCGGTAGATTGTTTCAGGGACACCGTCAGACGGGTGACGTCCCTTGAGCACGCACGAAACCATCTTCCCGAGGCAAGAGACTATAAAAGTCCAGTTTTCACCCTTGCCGAACAAGGCTGGAATTACTGGGCTCGATAGTAGCGCTACCAGTGGCTATGACGAGTTATGTCTCTTCTAAGCCTCTCCTATGGACCAATCAGATTTCACCTCTCGTATCACATGCGTTTGCTTCAAACAAAATGGTGGCGCCCGGTCAAGACGATCTGATCGATAATCAAGATCTATAATGTGATAAAACGGGTTTTACATCGCGAAATGCATCAAATCACGCGAGCACCTAGATTAAAAACATGAAAAGATTTGGAAAATATCTGTTGACAACGAGTTTGCGGTGCACATGCTTTGCAAATCCTGCAATCGACCGAAATCTGCACGAAAGTTTACGAACCGGATTTCGATTTCAGTGCGCGATTTTGATTGGATTATGCATAGACTCATTAGTCCAGCCAAAATGTAACTCCATAATACCAGCCTAGTTCGGCAAGGGTGGAAACTGAACTTTTATTGTCAGTTAACTCTCTTGCCTCGAGAAGATGGCACGACACCTATGAACGTTGGTTCGAATTTCGATTCGCCCCGATTGCGTTTTTAGTTCTGTTAGCATCATACCCGTGCTCATGGGTTTTGCTCAAATGGTTCAACGTCTGAGAAGTGCATGACTTCGGGCTTCCTTCCCACATTAAGCTGACACGCCGTGATCTAACTGGAATATTGTTCAAAGCGGCGTTAAACCCAACTCACGCACGCACTCACTCAAGGCCGCCCAAGGAAGACGTCCAACCGAGATGATAATGACTTGTTGTGAAGGACACGCCGAAATCCCACCCCAATAACGAACTTCGACAGCAAAGGCAACCAGCTAGCACTCAGACCTTGACGCAACGCTGGTCCAACGTTACTTCTGAGCAACGTCGGATATTAGTGTTGGACGTTAAAAACAACGTCTGTTTTATTCCTTAATTGCCTTTATTTCCTCCCAGGCTGCTTGAAATGCCGACACCAAACTAATCCAATTATGATGTTACTTAGCAACCAAAACACACTGCTAGGTGAATTAGCTTTGAACTCCCCGTGACATTAGTGACAGGTCAATGAAATACGTCCGCTCTTTACAGGGTACTTCTTGATAGTTTGACGTTGGGCCAAGAAAACAATTCTTATTCTTAATCACAAATACGTTTTTTTAATTTTTATCCGAACCAGTTTCCAAGACTCATGTGCAAAATGTTAATTTAAATATAATTTATACAATATATTTTCCCCAGAATTAGCGAAACGTATTACTTCAGCTTATATATTCCGTTGTTGCTTGATTTATTGCTATCGGTATATACCACCTATTGAAACTTGATAATCCAGGACTTGAATATTCTCGACGTCAGAGCAATCTATAAATCACGTGGTACGCTGTGTTCCCTGTAAGGTCGGAAACACTATTGTCAAATGGAACGTGTGGGCGCTAGTTGGTGCTGTCATTATCGAAGACTGCTGCTGTACTTTAATACCACACGGCACAAGGACAGTGGCCTCTCTTCACGATCGAGGACCCACATTGGACGAGGACTGTGCAATGGAGTACGTATGCTGCCTGTTGTTGCTGTCAGCACTGACGATGAGAATCATGTCCAGCATCCCTTCACCAGTGTTACCATGGACACCACGGACACGCACACAAGATCCGAATCATTTAAAATTTGCTGTTCGGCTAAAGATGGCAGGAAACTGGTCGAACACTACCCTTAAGTGTAATATGGCGCACATCATTGAAAGGGGCAGAATGTCACTCTCTGGCGTAAGGAACGTTCTAGAAACCGGTGGTCAGGGAGGAACGATCCTGAAGACACAGGGAAAGACTGGTGAGACTACACGGGCAGGTCTTGGAAAGTCCACGTCATCAGATGACCGTTATGGCGAGAGAACATCCTCTGATTCACAGGACATTCCTGAAACTGGTGGTCAGAGAGGAACGACCCTGAAGACACAGATAGAGACTGGTAAGACTACACGGGCAGGTCTTAGAAAGTTGGCCCCTTTGGAAATTGCTTCTCCCAACAAGAGCTCTGTCGCCCCATCTGTTACAACTGAGGATGCCAAACTTGCTACAGGTATTTTGTCAGCTGTGCACCAGAAGACCGACAAAACACAAGCCGTTGAGCAGAGATCAAAACTGAAGAGGCAACCAGAATCTGCCACCACAAATAAAAAAGCCAAGGTGTGCCCATGTACATTTCCATCAGGAGCCAATGTTTCAAAAGGACAATTTATGCTTTTTACAAAAAAGCACCAGAAATCAAGAAACACAAGGGACATTTTTCTTCTAAGCACAGAGAAACTGACAGTGATTGCCACTGGGATCATGTACTTTAAAGGAGAATTTCATTTCGACTTCCACGAATGTAAACTGTATGTTCTCGCACCTAAAAGCATGATTACATCACAGTGCTTCAATGACGAGCAAAGACAAGCAGTTATCCGAGGGTCTTTCGTTACCGCTATGGCGGTCGACCAGTGGAGAGACCGATTGTATTCGGTGTGGGATTATAGAGGTATGGGCACCAATCGCATGAAAATAAGCACAAAACTTGGAAAGACCTTGGTCTTTATTAGTATGTCTAAGTGTAAACTACTAGGAAGTCTTTCTATATTTGCTAATGGGCGTCTTTCGTGGGTTGTTCAAGTTAACATGCATTACGAACTGATGTCTACCTATTTCCAAAACGAAGCCAATATGACCAAACCGCATGTGAGTGCATCTGCCCCATTCAAACCGATTGAAAAGCCTGTCCAGTTTTGTCTGACTGATGAAGCGGACGTTCTGTTCGCAGTGTCCAATACGTCAGTGAGGAGGATCCACATCCAACACAAATCGCATGATGCTTTACCAAGGTTGCCTGGTACATTGGGAGGCTGCTATGTCACCAATGGCGATGTTGCTGTGCGCTACGACCACCCTAGAAAAGTGTTCGTACAGTTTGCGTCAATCGATGTTCGTATTGGAACAAACTATACAATTGCGTCCTCAGTAGGTAGGATGTGGTTTCCATGAACAAAATACCTTCTTAAAGGTGCCACTTTAGGTCGTCCAGCCCTTTAGTTTCGTGAGATGGCTTCCTTTAATATACACTGGACCGCCTCCGTGGTCTAGTGGTAGAGCGTCTGCCCGGAGAGCGGAAGGTCCGGGGTTCGATCCCCGGCCGCGTCATACCAAAAGACGTTAAAAGATGGTACTTGTTGTTACCCTGTCTGGCGCTCGGCATTAAGGGGCTAAAACAAGGACTGGTCAGCTTGGAGTCAGTATACTGTGTCTGAGTGGGGTATTCATGTTAAACTGCGGCATGGTATCTCAGTGAGCTAGCACTATAAATCGGCATCAGTCCGGACTAGTCCAAGCAGCCACACAAACACAAACACGTGCATGCACGTCGCTATATAAGTGCAATAATCTTGGACGCGACGTTAAACCCCATTTCACCTCTCCTAATATGCACTGCTGATCGTGTCAGCGATCACGGGCTATGTCAAAACATATTGTTTACAGACCGCCGTCATATAGCTGGAACATTAAACAACAAACAAATAAACCATCACACTTGCCATGGTATTAGACAATATCAGGGAAAAGTAACGCTTTTGAAACTAATTACAATCTCAGCTTTCGTGGCATTTGAACTACTGCGAAAGTTAACCGCTCTTTGTCTTTGTGGGGCGGTCGGGTAGCCCAGTGGTTAAAGCGTTCGCTCGTCACGCTGAAGACCCGTGTTCTTTAATACTGTAAAGACGATGTTTCGGAATGGACCCTTATTGTCTTGCTTGACAACGGTATAAGGATCTACACCGAAAAGTCGCCTTTACAGTATCAAAAAAGTTGTTATCAATTAATTGTGTCTACTTTGTGAGTAAACATCACTTATTTTCAGTGTTGCATTTATATATTTTACCGCTATTTTGCCTTTTACGCTCGATGGAATCTGTTTCGTAAGATAATGGATACTGGTTATTCTCTGGCCTTGACGTTTATATTCACACTTTGTTCACCTGTGGGGAATCGAACCCGACCCTTGGGCTGACGAGCCAACACTTTAACCAGCGTACTACCCCACTGCTCCAGTACCTAGTTTAATTTGAGGCCGCCTCCGTGGTCTAGTGGTAGAGAGCCGCCCGGGTTCGATCCCCGGCCGCGTCATACCAAAAGACGTTTAAAGATGGTACTTGTTGTTACCCTGTCTGGCGCTCGGCATTAAGGGGCTCGGAGTCAGTATACTGTGTCTGACTGGGGTATTCATGTTAAACTGCGGCATCCCAGTCGTGGCTATAAATGATACTGATGCGACGTTAAATTTTAACTCTCACTCACTCACTCACACAAAAACACAACTGTCTACTGAGATGTTATGCAACAGTTTAACATGTATCCTCCACAAATTTTTTGATAGGCATTACTTAGACGTTGACGGATGACAAGGTAGGCACAATGTTATGGATAACAACTTCTTTAAGACTGTAAAAAGCGACGTTTCAGTATAGATCCTTATACCGTTGTCAAGCAAGCCTGAATAAGGGACATGATACAGAATATATATAGTAGGTGGAGGATAAACAGTAACAACAATTGCATATATGAGTGGGATAACATAGGTAATGTTTTGACAACAAAGAGTTAATACTGTCACAACACGATGAACAGAGAACACATTGATGGAAGGCAATGGGACATGAAGCCAATTAAACAGGATAAGTGATTATTGCTTGACGAGTTCATAGTAGGCGGATGGTATGAAATAGCCAGTTGCAGTCAATTTTGTAAACTACACCTTTAGGCTGTTGGGGTTTGGTTGTGTTCCTGCCGTTGGCTCTTAGCAGGGTGTTGAGGGAGTTGGAGCTGGTGAAGTGGGTGTCAATGTTGGCTTGCTGTTTGAGGAGGGAGGCTTTTCCTATGAAGGAGGGCTATGCGGAAGGGCGCGGATTCAGGTTTGAGGGTGGGAGGTCTGGGTGTGGGGTGGCAGGTCTGGGTGTGGGGTGGAGTACAGAGGCCATCTCGGACCACATCAGCAACTGTCCTAATCACAACATCAACTGGGACAACGTCCAAATCCTCTCCAACAACCTCTATGATTTCACTAAAAGAAAACTAGCAGAAGCAATCCACATTCACCCCTACAAACCATCAGTCAACAGAGATCAAGGCTATTTCATCCCATCCACCTACTATGAACTCTATCATGTATCCTCCCCCACTCAGACACAATCCTCATCATATTCCCTGATGTCAAGCGAATACAAGTGGGGTCCCTTGATAATATATCTTCAATACAGTACAGACTATGACATGATAATCATCGTCATAGGTTTTTCCCACAGAATGAAATATTTTGTGAATGGGTGTACCAATGTTAATTCAACAGACATCTATAAAGATGAATTACGGGTTTGAGTTTATTTCATACATGTATCGTATAACCTGCTATAAGTCCTAATAAGAGATAAGATTATCCCAAATTAAAAAACAACATTTTTTTAACTCACGTGCAATGACCTTACGTCTAATAGAGAAATTGATGATTGATATAGACTTGTTCTTACGGAATAGTCATCTGACTGCCGATCATTAGTCGGGTGGAACCGGATTTAAAACTCATTGATGATGTTAATCGCTAAGAAAACAGACAGTTCTGAAAAGCACACCTTGTCACTACGCCCCCCTTGTCATGGTTTATTCTCCCTGTAGTGTCCCTGTATTTCTTAAATATATTTGATAGTCACAGGGGCATCGATTTAATGAAGTACCCAGATGACAATAGTACCTGGGCGTAGGTTACACACTACAAACTGTCAGTGGTCGCATGGGCTCAATTCTGAGAAAGCCATGCTATGCTGGACTTTCCCTGTGAAGAATGTGGTCAGTAGATATAGAGGTGTATTTTGCTGGTCAGAATGTTGGTTTGTTGTTTAACACCGCACACAACAATGTTCCAGCTATATGACGGCGGTCTGTAAATAATCGAGTCTCATCGACGCAATTGGGATCGATGACATGCATCAACCAAGTCAGCGAGCCTGACCACCCGATCCCGCTGGTCAGAATGTTCCCAGTAGCAGGAAAGTATAACCTTCCACATTCATTCAGACTCAATTATTTACAGACCTCGTCATATAGCTGGAATATTGATAAAATTGAGTGAGGGAAGCAAATAACGAGTCAAAATATGAGTGATGTTATATTTTATAAACTGGTTGAACCAAATCCCATTTCTCAGCAATGGTTAGAATGACAAGCAACAAGTCCATAGTTTACATTTATTACAATATGTACAACAGTTATATTAAGTACACTGCTCTGACTGCACTCACTGCATTCAACACCAAAACAACACGGTCTGACTGTGCATGAAACCTGCTTGGCAGGACAGGAGTGAGTGAGTGAGTGAGTTGGGTTTAACGCCGCTTTTAACAATATTCCAGTTAAATTGCGGCTGTCAGCTTAATGTGGGAGGAAAGCCCGAAGTGATGCAGGTCTCAGACGTTTACCACTTCGGTGAAACCCACAGGTATGGTGCTGATAAACCTAGAAATATATTCGGGGCGAACTGGGATTCGAACCCACGATCATAGGTTTCTGGCGTGCCCAAGGGACACAACTCTGCACAGAGAACGTCGGTGCCTTGGACCAGTGGGCAGGAGGAGTCACTGTGGCTCACATTTTTATTGATAACAAACTGGTCACAGTTCCAACAGTCACCGGAGGACAAAGATCTGACTGAAGCCTGACATCCCAAAGGAAGTTGGCCATGCAGGGGAGTAGGTTTTATCACCACTTTGAACAGTATTTCAAAGATATCGACAAAATCACCAAGACTGACCACCCAATCAAATTTGGTAAGCTCTTGCGTTGGGACAAATTGTAACCTGGGTTTACTCCTAATGGGGCCAGTGTCAGGACTGCTGAGTTTCCATCCAACATTCTCTCTTTCAAAGGCTGTATAAAGGCTATGTTTTGACTGGGCCAGTGTCACGATTGCTTCTGTCTCTTCCAGAATCGTTTGACATCGTCATGTCCCCCTCGTGAGACAATCATCACTCTTTTACTTGGATTGTCCCAGACGAGGACGTTCAGATCCTGAAATAAATATACATCTCTTACAGCACTGACTTAATGCGTGGGGGAGGTTATTGTACTTACGTAGCGACAAGAGCGTAAGTGCACTTGTGTGGACTGATGCCCGTTTTATGGTGCTAGCCCAATGAGATTCTCATGACGCCAGAGTTTAACATGGACAAGGCAGTGTAGTGAGTGAGTGAGTTGGGTTTAACGCCGCTTTTAACAGTATTCCAGTTATATCACAGCGTGATGTGGTGGGAAAGCCTGAAGTGATGCAGGTCTCAGACGTTTACCACTTCGGTGAAACCCAGGAGCATGGGTATGGTGCTGACAAACCTAGAAACATAATCGGGCGAACCGGAATTCGAACCCACAATCATAGGTTTCTGGTGTGCCCAAGGGACGCAACTCTGCACAGCGAATTGCGGCGCCTTAGACGACTGGGCCACCCATGCCCCCACACTGCACAGTGCCATCTTTGTATGATGCGATCGGGGATCAAACCCACGACCTTCCTCTACTGACCCACGTTGAAGATTTTTTTGCATTAATAATGAGTACAGAATTTAATGATACTTGCAAATAGAAAGTATTTTTACTGCAAATAAATAAAAAGAACTCACTTGTGCATAGTCCCTGAGCAGCTCAAAGTCATTTTGAGACAGGAATTGGTTGTACATGACACCATCAGTGAACTTGAAGCGGTCTCTCTCCAGCTCCCAGAGGCGCACCTGGTCACACACCGTCAGGGGTATCACAGGGGTCTGGGGGCAGAAATCCTCGTGGAGAATTCTAAGAATACTACCTCGTAACATCATAGCCATAAGTTCCTGTTTGGCTGTCATGCTCACTATAAAATTATATTTAAATTTTCAACAGACGTCCTCTTCACTGCCAAATAGTTGTAAGGGTAATCCCATCCCTAGCACGAAACGCAACTGCACATGCGCAAGATGGGAAAACATCACGTCTTTCCTGTGTGTCCAGAGTGAGTGAGTGAGTTAGTTGAGTTTAACGCCGCTTTTATCAGTATTCCTGTTATATCACGGCGTGTCAGCTTGATGTGGGAGGAAAGCCCAAAGTGATGCAGGTCTCAGATGTTTACCACTTCGGTGAAACCCACGAGCATGGGTATGGTGCTGACAAACCTAGAAACATTATTGGGGCAAAACCGGGATTCGAACCCGCAATCATAGGTTTCTGGGGTGCCCAAGGGACGCAACTCTGCACAGCGAATCGCGGCGCCTTAGACGACTGGGCCACCCGTGCCCCCCTGTGTGTCCAGATGTTAACCTTCCAAACATTTTGCTCATCACAACTAAAAGCATTTGGAAACGATCATCACACTGTCTCTGCTAGATCTTTTTATACAAGACAACTGCAGGACAACCTGTAGCAGATTGACCACCTTACGGGTATAAGAAGCAAGATCAGTCTAGTAGGTAAGTAGTTAGTAAATGAATTGTGGAAGAAGGACTCTCCTGTTTGGTTGTGTGATTGACAGCCAAACAGGAATTTATGGCTATAATGTAATGGAGGTAATGTATTCAAAGGAATTATACTTGTATACATGGTACAGTCACCGTTGTTCGTACAGTCACCCAGGTTCGTACAGTCACCGTTGTTCGTACAGTCACCCAGGTTCGTACAGTCACCGAGGTTCGTACAGTCGACGTGGTTCGTACAGTCACCGTGGTTCGTACAGTCACCCAGGTTCGTACAGTCACCGATGTTCCTACAGTCACCGTGGTTCGTACAGTCACCAAGGTTCGTACAGTCACCAAGGTTCGTACAGTCACCCAGTTTTGTACAGTCACCCAGGTTCGTACAGTCACCCAGGTTCGTACATGCTTGACAAGGCCGCGAATTTCAAGGTCATGCTTAAAAAGCCTTGATTTTTAGTGTAAACCTTGAAAATCCCCAGAATAGCTTGGAAAGCCTTGACAAAAACTTGCTAAAATTATTAAATTTCATGACAGGTGGCTTGATCTATTTCACTTGTTGGTTGTGAAAATAAATCCTGTCAGAAGATTTGTGATGTTTATACTGCTTTTTAGGTTTTACGACTACTATATAGTATGCTTGATTTAAGAAAATGTTGAGGTCAATAACCAAGCCAGAGAGCCTTTAAAGTGACAGTTGAAAGCCTCGAACAGGTCTTAATTTTTAGTGTTTCATATCTGTAAAGATATCTGTATCTGGTAAAGTCAGGGAGGAGACACTGAAGTGACCAGTGCTGTCTGTCTACCGTACTCGGACACGAGGCAGTGGTAGAGTCAATGAGGAGACACTGAAGTGACCAGTGCTGACCATCTACCGTACACGGACATGAGGCAGTGGTAGAGTCAATGAGGAGACACTGAAGTGACCAGTGCTGACCATCTACCGTACACGGACACGAGGCAGTGGTAGAGTCAATGAGGAGACATTGAAGTGACCAGTGCTGACCATCTACCGTACACGGACACGAGGCAGTGGTAGAGTCAATGAGGACACACTGAAGTGACCAGTGCTGTCTGTCTACCGTACTCGGACACGAGATGGGGGTAGAGTCAATGAGGAGACACTGAAGTGACCAGTGCTGACCATCTACCGTACTCGGACACGAGGCAGTGGTAGAGTCAATGAGGAGACACTTAAGTGACCAGTGCTGTCTGTCTACCGTACTCGGACACGAGGCAGTGGTTGAGTCAATGAGGAGACACTGAAGTGACCAGTGCTGTCTGTCTACCGTACTCGGACACGAGGCAGTGGTAGAGTCAATGAGGAGACATTGAAGTGACCAGTGCTGACCATCTACCGTACTCGGACACGAGGCAGTGGTAGAGTCAATGAGGAGACACTGAAGTGACCAGTGCTGTCTGTCTACCGTACTCGGACACGAGGCAGTGGTTGAGTCAATGAGGAGACACTGAAGTGACCAGTGCTGACCATCTGCCGTACTCGGACACGAGGCAGTGGTTGAGTCAATGAGGAGACACTGAAGTGACCAGTGCTGACCATCTAACGTACACGGACACGAGGCAGTGGTAGAGTCAATGAGGACACACTGAAGTGACCAGTGCTGACCATCTACCGTACACGGACACGAGGCAGTGGTAGAGTCAATGAGGAGACACTGAAGTGACCAGTGCTGTCTGTCTACCGTACTCGGACACGAGGCAGTGGTAGAGTCAATGAGGAGACACTGAAGTGACCAGTGCTGACCATCTACCGTACACGGACACGAGGCAGTGGTAGAGTCAATGAGGACACACTGAAGTGACCAGTGCTGTCTGTCTACCGTACTCGGACACGAGGCAGTGGTAGAGTCAATGAGGGGACACTGAAGCGACCAGTGCTGACCATCTACCGTACTCAGACACGAGGCAGTGGTAGAGTCAATGAGGACACACTGAAGTGACCAGTGCTGTCTGTCTACCGTACTCGGACACGAGGCAGTGGTAGAGTCAATGAGGGGACACTGAAGCGACCAGTGCTGACCATCTACCGTACTCAGACACGAGGCAGTGGTAGAGTCAATGAGGAGACATTGAAGTGACCAGTGCTGACCTGGAAGGCTCTAGCTGGAATATACTTACTGTCTTCATCATCTCAGGGTGAGCATGGCTGCGCAGGAAGTTGATTATCTGTGAATGAAGACACATACATGCTGTTACGTTATAGTTCCTGCCCTTATTCACACAGACTGGATACAGGGTAGGTGAGGTGAGGTGAGGTGAGGTGAGGTGAAATGGGGTTTAACGTCGCGTCCAAGATTATTGCACTTATATAGCGACGTGCATGTACGTGTGTGTGTTTGTGTGGCTGCTTGTACTAGACTGGACTGATGCCGATTTATAGTGCTAGCTCACTGAGATAACATGCCACAGTTTAACATTATTACCTCACTTAGACGCAGTATACTGACTCCGAGCCGACCAGTCCTTGTTTTAACCCCTTAAAGGGTAACAACAAGTACCATCTTTTAATGTGTTTTGGTATGACACGGTCGGGGATCGAACCCCGGACCTTCCGCTCTCCGGGCGGATGCTCTACCACTAGACTACGGAGGCGGTCCAGGGTAAGTGAGAGAGTGTTGTTCTACACTTCAGAAAGCCATACTGCATCTACTGGAGGGGGGAAGGGGGAGTTATGGACTTAATGTCCATAAGCTGTACTATTTATTGACTCAAATACAGCAAAGGTATTGAATTTTTTTTTTTTTTTTGTTTGCTTGTTGTTTAACACTGCAAATAATCAAGTCTGGACCAGACAATCCAGTGATTGACATCATGAACATCAATCCAGGCAATTGGGATACGATGACATGCATCAACCAAGTCAGCGAGCCTGACCACTCGATCCCATTAGTTGCCTCTTACGACAAGCATGGGTTACTGAAGACCAATTCTAACCCGGAATGTTCACGGGACAGGTGGCATGACAAGTGAATGCTTCATCCATGCACTACCCATCACCCCATGTTGGTCATAGGTGAGAGTAAGGAAATCTGTGACATGATAGTGTTTAGAGGACATAACTGAACATCTTTGTGACCATCATGACATATTGCTTACAGTATTTGTTGAGTGTGACTGTGAGTGGCGGTCATGTGTGAGCCTTCACGAGGTATTTACCTGCTCGGCTGTTATTCCCCTCATTAGGGCCGCCCTGACACTGTCTCGGGACAAGTTGGCTACAGCCATATTAGGGAATCTGACAACAGAGCATGTGACATAGAGAGAACTTAAAGATCAGCTTAAAGAGGAATAATTCTGTGAACGTTATTGTACAACCTGCAATGCATTTGCCAGAACATACCTGTTCGACAACTTACCTATATAACATTTGACAGGACATACCTATATGACAATAAACAGCACATACCTATATGACAATAAACAGCACATACCTATATGAGAATTTACAGAACTTACCTGTATAACATTTGACAGAATAAAGCCAACAGTGCCGTCTGTAGTGGAGAATCTGAAATGACAAAATGATGAAGACTAGTCTGGCATGTTTGTACCTGTGGAGTGAGTTAGTGAGTTGGGTTTAACGCCGCTTTTAACATTATTCCAGTTATATCACGGCGTGTCAGCTTAATGTGGGAGGAAAGCCCCAAGTGATGCAGGTCTAAGACGTTTACCACTTCGGTGAAACCCACAAGCATGGGTATGGTGCTGACAAACCTAGAAACATAATTGTGGCAAACCGGAATTCGAACCCACAATCATAGGTTTCTGGCGTGCCCAAGGGACACAACTCTGCACAGCGAATCGCGGCGCCTTAGACGACTGGGCCACCCGTGCCTCCTGTACCTGTACAGTGAGTGGGTTTATTTCATTGGTGCTTTGAACAGTTTAACAATTATATCCTGTCACATCAGCTTGATGTGGGAGGAAAGCCCAAAGTGATGCAGGTCTTGGTGAAACTTGTGTGCACAGCTATGGTGCAGACAAACCAGGTTTCAAACCCAGAAATCCTGCAGTATGTTCGTACCTGTATAAGCGTACACTCTGTAGTTTGTCTCGACGACCAGGTACCCTGATGAATGGCTGTCAGTGTTGAAAGTGGTCAGTCCCGATGCTATATTGATTGCCAGACGGGTGGGGTAATATCTTTGAGATTTTCTCTGAAAAACAACAAGTGAAAAAAGAGTCTGAAACAACCCAGAATATCAGGGCAGAATGTATGTAATCGGGTTCTGGCCCGGCAAATCAATGGTTGACAGCATGAGCAACAATCAATGGCGTCAGGTCACGTATCATGGCACAATGATACAGTCAGGTCACGTATCATGGCAACCTGATCCCGATTTCAGTCAAAAGACCCACAGTAATAAAACCACATGATTCCAACAGTAATAAAACCACATGATTCCAACAGTAATAAAACCATGGGATTCTAACAGTGATAAAACCACAGGATTTCAACAGTAATAAAACCATGGGATTCCAACAGTGATAAAACCACAGGATTTCAACAGTAATAAAACCATGGGATTCCAACAGTAATAAAACCACAGGGTTCCAACAGTAATAAAACCACATGATTCCAACAGTAATAAAACCACATGATTCCAACAGTAATAAAACCATGGGATTCCAACAGTGATAAAACCACAGGATTTCAACAGTGATAAAACCACAGGATTTCAACAGTAATAAAACCATGGGATTCCAACAGTGATAAAACCACAGGATTTCAACAGTAATAAAACCATGGGATTCCAACAGTGATAAAACCACAGGATTTCAACAGTAATAAAATTACAGGATTCCAACAGTAATAAAACTACAGGATTCCAACAGTAATAAAACCACAGGGTTCCAACAGTAATAAAACCACAGGGTTCCAACAGCAATAAAACCACAGGATCCACACAGCGATAAAACCACATGACCCCAGTGATAACACCACAGCAATAAAACCACATAACACGTCTGCATTCTATGCTGTTGGTCATATCAAGGTAAGACAATTCTGCACATGATGTGAAAAATAGTAACGAAATGCTGTGACTTGATTAAAAATACATATCCTTCTCACCTTACGCTGATAGACCAGTCCAAACTCTCTGAGGTGCTGCAAGAATTTCAGCTGAGATTCACTCATCCCCTCAGTGCAATAATCCTGCAAAGCGGCACAACAAACTTATTTCATAACGACTATTCTCTTTAATCCTAGACAAGCACACGCTAATACAAACATAACCAAGAAGACTTCCTAATGCAAAGATTGTTTTCTGAAAATGGGAGACCCACACAATACTGCCTGTATTACCAGTAAACTGTGATCCAGACATTCAACACGATGTATTGCAATAAGATGTACATGGGTTGGTATGTTGAAGACGTGTATTTCTGTGTTTTTCTAAAAATCCATAATGACATCAATAACGTTCTTGGTAAAGCGAATCTGAGAATTTTAATATTTCTATTACATACTATTAGTAGTAGTAGTAGTAGTAGTAGTAGTATCACTCAGGGTACATGGGGTATGTACCCTGAGTTATACTACTACAGACAAATCTATTTTACCGACATGTTTCAATATGACATTCTAAAAGAATAAAAACAAAGTGAAAATTAATGGAAAACAGCTGTTTGATTGAGCTGAGGTCAACTTTCATGACTCAGAAAAAACATGCAGCTAAGGGATTTATTCTCTCGCTGAAAAAATTATTTCCCACCAAAGTGGGATACATGGTACTTTATCAAGAAAAAATTGATAACGGTATCCATTTTACCATAAAAGTATAACAGAAGAAGATGACGAATCCCACCGGCCCCCCAAAATACTAAAAAGGCACCACTTCAGCCTCTGGTTAATTCATGTACCAAGTTTAGATAAAAAAACTTTCACGATTTTCAAGTTATGCTCCGGAAATGAAATACAGACGGACAGACGGACAGACCAGGCTATATCCCCCTGCTAGGGGGATGACAAAAAACACTGAACAGTTGAGCACGGTCCCTCTTTATCATGTTAATGTAGGGTCAACAAAACCTAGTCCCCATGATACAGGATATTTACGGTGAGGTGAAATGGGGTTTAACGTCGCATCCAAGATTATTGCACTTATATAGCGACGTGCATGTACGTGTGTGTGTTTGTGTGGCTGCTTGTACTAGTCCGGACTGATGACGATTTATAGTGCTAGCTCACTGAGATACCATGCCGCAGTTTAACATGAATACCCCACTCAGACACAGTATACTGACTCCGAGCCCCTTAATGCCGAGCGCCAGTCAGGGTAGCAACAAGTACCATCTTTTAACGTCTTTTGGTATGACGCGGTCGGGGATAGAACCCCGGACCTTCCGCTCTCCGGGCGGACCCTCTACCACTAGACCACGGAGGCGGTCACATGATATTTACAATATAGAAACACATTTGGTTAATTGTAATTGCTCAGTCTGCCATTTGGCCGAGATTAATCAGGAAGAAAGTAGTCACACTTTGCTTACCTTTCCCAGTGTGGAAAAACTTAACTGGAACAAAAATGATAAACACTCCACGAGATCCATCCCTCGAGCCTGAAAAATATAATGAGCCTTGAAAAACAACCAGGAGAACATGAGAATATACTCAGCAAATAAAATTGTGATGCACATCAATCATGGTTAATGAATGATGACTCGTGGAACTAGATTTTATTGTTGGTGGCTCGAACAGAAAGTTTAACACATCTCCATGACGATACTGAGATCACTGCCTAGCCAGCTCGCCTACAATATTTACAGGCTTCAGGAGCTGCATACAGAGGCTTAAAACAACATTCAGCCACTCGGTCACTGTGGCCTCCAACAGCATGTTTTGATGAAAAATGATGAAGCCATATTTTAAATATTTTGTCAGACTGATCCCAGGAAAATGCATTATTCAGCCATGATGCTTGTCTGTTGTCTGTTGATATCATCTTAAGATAACCAACCCAAGGATAAGCATTTCAACAATACAAACAGGAAGTATGGCGACACATACCTCCATTGACAAAAGGAAGTATAGTGACACATACCTCCACTGACAACAGGAAGTATGGTGACACGTACCTCCATTGACAACAGGAAGTATGGTGACACATACACGTACCTCTACTGACAACAGGAAGTATGGTGACGTACCTCTACTGACAACAGGAAGTATGGTGACGTACCTCCACTGACAACAGGAAGTAAGGTGATGTACCTCCACTGACAACAGGAAGTAAGGTGACGTACCTCCACTGACAACAGGAAGTAAGGTGACATACCTCCACTGACAACAGGAAGTATGGTGACGTACCTCCACTGACAACAGGACGTAAGGTGACGTACCTCCACTGACAACAGGAAGTAAGGTGACGTACCTCCACTGACAACAGGAAGTAAGGTGACGTAACTCCACTGACAACAGGAAGTATGGTGACGTACCTCTACTGACAACAGGAAGTAAGGTGACGTACCTCCACTGACAACAGGAAGTATGGTGACGTACCTCCATTGACAACAGGAAGTATGGTGACACGTACACGTACCTCTACTGACAACAGGAAGTATGGTGACGTACCTCTACTGACAACAGGAAGTATGGTGACGTACCTCCACTGACAACAGGAAGTAAGGTGATGTACCTCCACTGACAACAGGAAGTAAGGTGACGTACCTCCACTGACAACAGGAAGTAAGGTGACATACCTCCACTGACAACAGGAAGTATGGTGACGTACCTCCACTGACAACAGGACGTAAGGTGACGTACCTCCACTGACAACAGGAAGTAAGGTGACGTACCACCACTGACAACAGGACGTAAGGTGACGTACCTCCACTGACAACAGGACGTAAGGTGACGTACCTCCACTGACAACAGGAAGTAAGGTGACGTAACTCCACTGACAACAGGAAGTAAGGTGACATACCTCCACTGACAACAGGAAGTATGGTGACGTACCTCTACTGACAACAGGACGTAAGGTGACGTACCTCCACTGACAACAGGACGTAAGGTGACGTACCTCCACTGACAACAGGAAGTAAGGTGACGTACCTCCACTGACAACAGGAAGTAAGGTGACGTACTTCCACTGACAACAGGAAGTAAGGTGACGTACCTCCACTGACAACAGGAAGTAAGGTGACGTACCTCCACTGATGACAGGAAGTATGGTGACGTACCTCCACTGACAACAGGAAGTAAGGTGACGTACCTCCACTGACAACAGGAAGTATGGTGACGTACCTCTACTGACAACAGGAAGTAAGGTGACGTACCTCCACTGACAACAGGAAGTAAGGTGACGTACCTCCACTGACAACAGGAAGTAAGGTGACGTACCTCCACTGACTCGAGGTACTGCAGCATGAAGTACCACACCTGGGAGCCTGTATCAAGCAGCAGGAACTGGAAGCCTGCCGGGGAGATGGATGGCAGCGGCTCGGACGACTCCCTGCAACAAACAGCTTTATGTTGTCAGCCCTGTGGTATATAGTTGCCAGACCCTGTGGTATATAGTTGCCAGACCCTGTGGTATATAGTTGTCAACCCTGTGGTATATGGTTGTCAGCCCTGTGGCATATAGTTGTCAACCCTGTTGAATATAGTTGCCCACCCCTATGGTATATAGTTGCCAACCCCTGTGGTATATAGTTGTCAGTCCTGTGGTATATAGTTGCCAGCCCTGTGGTATATAGTTGTCAGCCCCTGTGGTATATAGTTGCTATCGCCTGTGGTATATAGTTGTCAGCCCCTGTGGTATATAGTTGCCAGACCCTGTGGTATATAGTTGCCAGCTCTGTGGTATATCATTGTCAGCCCCTGTGGTATATAGTTGCCAGCTCTGTGGTATATAGTTGTCAGCCCTGTGATATATCGTTGTCAGCCCTGTGATATATCGTTGTCAGCCCTGTGGTATATAGTTGTCAGGCCTGTGGTATATCGTTGTCAGGCCCTGTGGTATATAGTTGTCAGGCCTGTGGTATATAGTTGTCAGCCCTGTGGTATATAGTTGTCAGCCCTGTGATATATCGTTGTCAGCCCTGTGATATATCGTTGTCAGCCCTGTGGTATATCGTTGTCAGCCCTGTGGTATATAGTTGTCAGCCCTGTGGTATATAGTTGTCAGCCTTGAGGTATATAGTTGCCAGCCCTGTGGTATATCGTTGTCAGCCCTGTGGTATATAGTTGTCAGCCTTGTGGTATATAGTTGTCAGCCCTGTGATATATTGTTGTCAGCCCTGTGGTATATCGTTGTCAGCCCTGTGGTATATTGTTGTCAGCCCTGTGGTATATAGTTGTCAGCCCTGTGATATATCGTTGTCAGCCCTGTGATATATCGTTGTCAGCCCTGTGGTATATCGTTGTCAGCCCTGTGGTATATAGTTGTCAGCCCTGTGGTATATAGTTGTCAGCCTTGACGTATATAGTTGTCAGCCCTGTGGTATATCGTTGTCAGCCCTGTGGTATATAGTTGTCAGCCTTGTGGTATATAGTTGTCAGCCCTGTGGTATATAGTTGTCAACCCTGTGGTATATAGTTGTCAACCCTGTGGTACATAGTTGTCAGCCCTGTGGTATATAGTTGTCAGCCCTGTGGTATATAGTTGCTATCCCCTGTGGTACATAGTTGTCAGCCCTGTGGTATATCGTTGTCAGCCCTGTGGTATATCGTTGGAAGCCCTGTGGTATATCATTGTCAGCCCTGTGGTATATCGTTGGAAGCCCTGTGGTATATCGTTGTCAGCCCTGTGGTATATAGTTGTCAGCCCTGTGATATATCGTTGTCAGCCCTGTGGTATATCGTTGTCAGCCCTGTGATATATCGTTTTCAGCCCTGTGATATATCGTTGTCAGCCCTGTGGTATATCGTTGTCAGCCCTGTGGTATATAGTTGTCAGCCCTGTGGTATATAGTTGTCAGCCTTGAGGTATATAGTTGTCAGCCCTGTGGTATATCGTTGTCAGCCCTGTGGTATATAGTTGTCAGCCTTGTGGTATATAGTTGTCAGCCCTGTGGTATATAGTTGTCAACCCTGTGGTATATAGTTGTAAGCTCTGTGGTATATAGTTGTCAACCCTGTGGTACATAGTTGTCAGCCCTGTGGTATATAGTTGTCAGCCCTGTGGTATATAGTTGTCAACCCTGTGGTATATAGTTGTAAGCTCTGTGGTATATAGTTGTCAACCCTGTGGTATATAGTTGTCAGCCCTGTGGTATATAGTTGCTATCCCCTGTGGTATATAGTTGCCAGCCCTGTGGTACATAGTTGTCAGCCCTGTGGTATATCGTTGTCAGCCCTGTGGTATATCGTTGGAAGCCCTGTGGTATATCATTGTCAGCCCTGTGGTATATCGTTGGAAGCCCTGTGGTATATCGTTGTCAGCCCTGTGGTATATCGTTGTCAGCCCTATATATCGTTGTCAGCCCTGTGATATATCGTTGTCAGCCCTGTGGTATATAGTTGTCAGCCCTGTGGTATATCGTTGTCAGCCCTGTATATTGTCGTCTAGGTCTCCACTCACTCCTTCATAAGTCCACTGTGTAGCAGCACGTCAATGATGTCTTTGCTGACACCGTCTGTCCCCTCGGACGACCCCACCATGAAGTGAAGCACACACTGGAACCAAGAAAAGCAACATTATCGTATGTAAATTTGAACCTGAGGACTGCCCACCTATTGCAAGGTTGACCAGTACTACCTGGCTCATATGAAAGAAAATATCCTTTCTGAGTACCAGTGAAAATACGGTATATGGAGTATACACACTAAAAATAATGAACTTACTTCTACGAAAGACACCCTATCTCACACCTCACGAAAACACCCTACCTAATCTCACCAAGACATCCTACCTCATCTTACAGGACCCCTGTGAAGATCCGGGGTAGAATATGTCTTCATCAACCCATGCTTACTGTCAAAGGCGACTATGCTTGTCGTAAGAGATGACTAACGGGATCTGGTGGTCAGGCACACTGACTTGGTTCATGCATGTCATTGTATGTGTGGATTGATGTTCATGATGTCAATCACTGGTTTTCTGGTCCAGACTCAATTATTTACAGGCCGCCGTCATATAGCTGGAATATTGCTGAGTGCGGCGTCAAACAACAAACAACAAACAACAAACAACAAACAACATCTGACAGGACACCTACCTCCCATCTCTCCAGGGCGTATTTGTCCAGGAACGAGACATCCTTGGCATGTTTGTCCTGCGGCAGGGGACCTCCACCGGTCCAGGGGTCACCACTAGACAAGGCCATATATCAACACCATCACAAGAAATACATTTCGGAGCATGTGTAATGATATAACATAAAGAAGTGAGTGAGTGAGTGAGTTGGGTTTAACGCCGCTTTTAACAGTATTCCAGTTATATCGCGGCGTGTCAGCTTAATGTGGGAGGAAAGCCCGAAGTGATGCAGGTCTCAGACCTTTACCACTTCGGTGAAACCCACGAGCACGGGTATGGTGCTGACAAACCCAGAAACATAATCGGGGCCAACTGGGATTCGAACCCACAATCAAAGGTTTCTGGCGTGACCAAGGGACGCAACTCTGCACAGCGAATCGCAGCGCCTTAGACGACTGGGCCACCCGTGCCCCCATAACATAAAGAAATGTACAGTAAAATATGTTTATAACAAACACGCTTATAATGAACTGACGGATATAACGAACTGAGTTTGTATGGTCCAGCCCATTTGCTGTATATATATGATTATAACGAACTCCAGCTATAACAAACTAGAATTAGTGGCCCCTTTGAGTTCATTATAACCACAGTTTACTGTATTGGAAATCGAGTGAAGCATGCCACAGGCGGCCACCCCCTATTACAGCACAAGGTGATGTGAAGGTGTGGTGAAATTGGGTTTAACGTCGCTTCCAAGATTATTGCACTTATATAGCGACGTGCATGCACGTGTGTGTGTGTGTGTGGCTGCTTGTACTAGTCCGGACTGATGCCGATTTATAGTGCTAGCTCACTGAGAAACCATGCCGCAGTTTAACATGAATACCCCACTCAGACACAGTATACTGACTCCGAGCCGACCAGTCCTTGTTATGGCCCCTTAATGCCGAGCACCAGACAGGGTTACAACAAGTACAATCTTTTAACGTCTTTTTGTATGACGCGGCCGGGGATCGAACCCCAGACCTCCCGCTCTCCGGGTGGACGCTCTACCACTAGACCACGGAGCCGGTTACAGCACAAGGAGCGATCCCGATCATGCAAGACAAAACTGACCTTCCCAGCAAGATAGAGGTGCGCGGTATTACTGGTATACCGGTATACCATAGTTTTTGCTAGCTGTGGTACGTACCGGTCATGACAAGTCATCCCACGACTGATAAGTCGCAAATTATGAAGAGCACTGAGAGTAAGCATGTGGTAAATCCTTTGATATCAGCCCAGCAAACAATAACCAACATGTTTGTGAGATTGACTTCCAAAAAATGAGCGACTGATATTACCAACAAAATAGCATAGTTCATTGTGAAAGATTTAAGACCATATCGCATTGTTGAAAGTTCTGAATTTAAAGAGGTCATAAACACTCTTGATCCAAGATATTCAGTGCCATCCAGGAAACAGTTTGCTGAAGTCATTGTGCCAAAAATGTACTACGAAGTGAAGTTGGAAGTGACAGAAATTCTCAAAACTGCTAGTCAGGTACCATGGTATGTACCGCGGTATTTGAGCAGATACCGCGGTATACCATGGTACTGTATCTTTTGTGGTACCCATCACTAATGCAAGACAAAACTGACCCTCCCAGCAAGGCAATCTTCATGTTTTTTCGGAATGTGTGATTAAGGAGCCAGCCCGGCATCCCCCCGGGGAGGGGCTGGTCATGCCACACCCTCAGATCCGACAGAGACTTGACTGCAAACCGATGCTCTCTGAAAGTAACAAAGGCAACATGTCAATTGAATGTGTTTAAACAGATCCAGAGTGGATGCAGGTCTATGTAACACATCACTGAACCCTTAGGTGAAATGTTTTCAACAAAAATAATATTCCTAAACTTTGGCTTACAAACACAGAATTTATCTTGAATTAATTATTAATTTATCAAGATTTTTTCTTATTTTAAACACACTGGCTTTCCCAAAACTTGTGCCCCCTCCTTTTCCAAAATGCTGTATCCACACTTGATCTGATTGTTTGAAAATCATTAATGGAATTTCAAGCCCAGAAATTCCTGGATTTTCACTGGGTATGAAGGCTTTTCTTGGTGAGCATCATTTGCCAAACTTGGAAAAAGTTTCATTTGACACAGTGACATATAGCTTTGATTAATATTCATCTGTTTTCTCAGCACTCCGTCAGTGAGGCCGTTTCCTTGTCACGCAAGTGCAGTATGTCAACCTTTGTGTGATGACTTTATCGTATACCACAGTGATGTCATCAATGTCCTACAGCTGTTTGAGTTCGGAGGAAAAGACTCTATATACTAGTCGCTTTTTGTATTTGCAAAGTGAGTAAAGATGTTGTGTTTTCAGGTTTGCAGATTTATATATTTTTTTTTTTAAAATGGAATAAAAAAACGAAATGTGTGGTGGTGCCTGAGAACTAAGACTATTATTCTTTTTTAGCCTAAGAAAAATTTGTAGTCTTGTCACTAAAAACAAGAACAACTAAATTCACAATATACTTATGATGTCCAAAAACACATGATCAGACGATATATAAAAATCTGTAGCAAACATGAGAATTTTCCTTGGGTTCTCGGAATCTTTCCTCAGAATGACGTAAAATAAACTTAATCCTTGTTTTTAAAATTTTCTAGACACCCCCCACTAGATTGCCGATGTTCCAAAAATAAAAGTTTTGCTGTTCTTATGTCTGCTGTAGTTTAACAAAAAAGAATCAATCAATTATCTTTCAGTATCTTGCCAAGTTTAAACTTTTTTGTCTTTCTTTCATTGTAGCAGTACTAATGTTATAATCTGAAATTGAATTTTTTTAAAAATTGAACACCTACAATAAATTGTAAGCCAAAAGTTTTGTAAACCAATTAACAAGAAATAAAGGAACTCCTGATTATTTGAAGAGCACAAATATTCAAAAACAGTTGACACATATTTATGTCCAACCAACTAAACTTTGCTTATACTTCCAACTAGTGCTTGAGGAAATCATTCACAATATTAGAATGTTCTTTATATGTTATCAAAGATGGGGAAAGAATCCAAAAGGTACAAGTCATTTCAAGTACAACTCAATTAGTACCCCTTCCCAGACAACCAATCCCCAAACATCCCCGCCACCCTTTCATCAAGCTACATCAACATCACTTTTGATGCAACTCTGCTCATCTTCTCATAAGCATCGTCAACACAGGTGGTATCCCCTCAGTGACTGACTGGCATGGGTATATGCCAGTATGAACAGTCCTATCAATGAATGCCATTACCAAAATTACCATTTTGGTGAAACTCAGTAGCACAGAATCATATTCAAGGCAAACCTAGGATTAAACCCATCATCATATCGTTCAGGTACACCTAAGGGAGGCAACTCTACACAGCAAATTGAGGTGCCTCAAAAAAGGTGTCCTCTGACAATGATTTGGTTGAATATTTGTTAAAATAACATTAATTATTGCCATTCTTATTTCTACATAATATGTTTCTGCTAATATTAATTTGTCATGTTTTTCCTTGAAAGTCACCTACAGTTAATTTGTCTCTTGAGTCTTGAGGCATTACCATTATTGCATAGAAACTCCATTGTAACACTAGAACCGTATTCCACACTTTGCGATCTTGACGCTACAACTATCGTAAGTCTATGTTTAAGCGTGGGAGTTATGATCTTCTTAGCGCTAAGATCTCTTTGTGGGCGATTGCAAAGACCGAGTTTTTTTCTTATTTTTTGGATGAGCATGATGAACAAATAATAAAGCCTGACAATCAGAATATTTCTCCATTATTAAAATTTGCCTCCTGTCTTTGGCCAGATTGACAAAAAATACCTTTGACATAGAAAATAAGTTGGTTATGCCTTGTACTGGAAGCTACTCACTCCTGGTGCTTGTTTGAGATCCACTGACCCACAACCGTCTGGGAAACTGGCTGCTCCACAAACAAAATTCTCATCACATAGTGGCGACCCAGCTCTGGCAGTTCTCTGAGGAAAACAAAGAACAGACATTGAACATGCTGTTAGTCAGCAATAACATGCCCAGCACTAGAATGCACAATTGGAAATAAACAACCAAATCAAGAGGAAAAAACCCATCCATGTTAACATAATGAAGTTTACGTGAGTGAGTGAGTGAGTGGGTGGGGGGGGGGGGGGGGGGGGGGAACAAAAGGGAATAGAAACCAAGATTATACGATAGGTTTCTGGAGTGCCCAAGGGAAGCGAATTGTGCCTTAGACGGCAAAAACTTAAATTCATGAACGACAGGTTAAAGGAACTAATTGCTAAAAGTCACATTTATTTCTAAACTAAACAAACGCTTTGCAAATTTATTGATGGCATAGTCAGACCCGGGTACATGATACTTTTTAATTTAAATTATTTCTTTTTATTGCATTTTGTTATACAATTCCTGTTGATATACGATTCAACATGGTTTAATAAAATGGATCATTTCAGCTGGACAGTACAGTTTAGTTAACTGACTTCAATATATTTTGCATTTATGGAGATGTAAAAAAAAATTGTGCACACTGTGTCAATATGTGCATAACTCCATAAATGCAAAAACATTAAAGTAAATTCTTAAAGATAAATATGGTACATCAACAATAAATTCACTGCTTAATTATTTTTTAATCATCAAAAACAATATAAGATGCAGTAGGAAATCAGCAACATTGTTCAGCACAATGATGCCACAAAAGTCCCACCCATTCTATAATCAACCAATCAGAGAAATATAGTCTATTATTGATCGTGACCTTTTTTTCGGTATTTTAAAAAACAAACAAATGCAAAATAATTTGCATGGTTATCTAATCAAATGCAATTTATTTATCAATGAATGATAAAAAGACCAGAATTATAAAAAGGGATATACTTGTTGTTTAACAGCGCACACAGCAATATTCCAGCTATACGACGGCAGTCTGTAAATAATGGATTCTGGACCAGACAATCCAGTGATTGATATCATGAGCATCGACCCACGCAATTGAAATATGTTGACATTCATCAAACAAGCTTGACCACCCGATCCTGTTAGTCGCCTCTTACGACAATCATTGTCACCTTTTAAGGCAAGCATGGGTTGACAAATGTAAGTGAGTGAATGAGGTAACTCGGGACACTGTTGGTACCTGTTTATGTACAATGATTAAATGTACTAATTTTGGACACCCAATACTAATATTAAATCTAACACACTCTTATCTTATGTCACATGACATTTCCCTTTGGCGATTTTTTTTCGGGCAAGATGAGAGTTTGTTTAACTTTTCAGCAGGTTTAATCATATTGTAACTACTTCGCTTGAACCAGAGGCTATTGGGATAGCGTTAACCAAAGTAAGGCAGATATTAGAACGTGTAGAAGATATATTTAGAATTAAGATTGAAGATAAACATCGCAAACAAACATTTCCAAAATTCCAAGAAATGTCAAGGCACGGTATTTTGATACATCAATGGCTATCTGATTACTCGAATGGAGTAAGGAACTGAATGTTAATTCCTAGCAGGTACCTAAACACCGCTAAACATGTGGCGGGGTGGCTGTAGAGTCTGTCTAGGATGGACGTGTGTAAGGTTTTCAAGTAAGCGTGCAGATCTTTGCAGTCCAACTTTCTCGTGGCCGCCATGCTTTCTCTAGGAAAGCTCCTCTCAGGGATATACCAGGCTCTTTTTTATCTTCTATCGTAGTTTTAGACGCTGCGCTGAGTTTCAAAAGTTTCTCGCCTTTGTCGGGTAATCATTTTTAATGTAAGATAAACATTCATAGGTGACACTCATTTAAATATATGAGGGCCTGTCTCCCGTGTTTATGTATATTTCATACATTGATACAGCTATTGTATTTGACAGAATCTCAGTTTATGTGCGGATAGTTAAGAATATTTGTTCTACAAATATACATTCAACGAATGGTCCCAGCAGGTGCCCGCTAAACCGGATTCAGTTCCTTATGCTAAAATCAATGGAAACTAGATCCAGATTGAAGACAAAAAAACAAGCTTGACAAACCAGAACTCGTGATTGCAGACGGAAACACAGCTTAAATTACTCGATCAATGTTTCGTGCCAACATGTTAGCAGTAGTCGTCTTCTTGTGTTGTGTTTCCAGTGCGTACAGTGTGCAATGTATGTCTTCAACGGGAAAACCAGTAGATTGGTAAGTCAAAAGTCGAGTTTCAATCAAATGACAAACAGCTATAGTCACCAATGTGACAAATGTTATATTGGGGATAACACTTTCTTATTTAAGTACAACTAGTACTTTTAAAGGGGCGCTGACCTAACGGACGCCGGGAGTACCCAGATGATATTGCAGAAACCTAGACTAGTTCGCGACCTGTGCTGCGCAATTCGTAAGCGCATTTGTCACTTTTATTGATAGTATAAGGGCGTATGGTCACATCTATCAACAAAATGAAATACAGTTTTGGAAATAATAAGGAAATGTATGTATCTTTGTGGGTAGCATCGGTAATGGTGATGAACTTTTGATAAGTCACTTGCTTGGTAATTGTGTGATTTTCGTTTACACTATTTTGACTTGCAACACAAAATAAATATTCCTCCTGAGCATTGCTTATTTTATCGTGTTTATATTTTTTACAGTCAAAATGTGCAAAATTTTCACTTAGGAAATTCATTAAAAGCCTGAATATTCAGTTATTTTACAAATTGACTGGAAAATGTGTCTATTTGTATTATTATGATAACGAATTCCAAACATTTTAATGTTTAATATATCATCACCAACAGACTGAAAATGTAACGATGAAAAGTATATTCTATATTGTTTGGCTTCTAATACTACATAATAATCTGTTGTGATGTTTATAGGCCCTTTTGATCGTCTTAATCAGTTTTAGGCAATCTGTTAAAGAAATGGACAGATTTTTCAGTCAAAATGAGTGAAATATTTACACATTTTATAAATTGCCTGAGAGAATCACATTTTACAAATTGACTGTAATATATACACGCTTATAAAGGAAAAGACTTGTGAAAACGACTATCACGCATGGAAGAATTTCCCAACCAAGACGTAGAGGAACAGGAATGAATCTGTCCAATGCTACAGCAAATGAAGGAAAACAAAATGCCAATATCATAATTACAACCTACCAAATTTATGGTGTCCTGCTATTTAACGTCCGGGGGCGTCCGGAAACGTCTGGGAGGTTTCATCAGACGTCCGGAAACGTCCGGGAGTTTCAAAATACAGTGCAGTCAATAAAACATGTCTTTCTCAGTTTGGTAAGATCGTGAGAATATCAACTGGGGTACAAATAAATAGAACACACAGCAAATAAAAACAAACAAAAATGAGTACAAGTAACAGGGTAAAAAATATTTAAGAGGCCGTAAAGGTTTTGTTCTTTATCCAACAAGGCGGGCGTATAAGTAATTACAGACAATGTAAAAAATGTTTGTTTGTTTGTTGTTTAACGCACAGTCAGCAATATTCCAGCTAAATGACGGCAGTCTGTAAATAATCAAGTCTGGACCAGACAATCCAGTGATTGACATCATGAGCATCAATCCACGCAATTGGGATATGATGACATGCATCAACCAAGTCAGCGAGTCTGACCACCCAATCCTGTTAGTCGCCTCTTATGGCAAGCATGGGTTGCTGAAGACCAATTCTAACCCGCATACATAACATGTTTAATAAATAATAATCATTGTTTATCATATCTATCTGACATACTTCCTAATTTCCTACAGTTTATGAATTGGGTCCTGGCATTTAACGTCCGAGGACGCTCGGGATCGTCCGGGGGCGTGCGGGAGGTTTCATCTGACGTCCAGAAACGTCCGGGAGGTTTCATCAGATGTCCGGGAGTTTAGAAATACAGTGCAGTCAATAAAACATGTATTTTCTCAGTTTGGTAAGATCATGAGAATATCAACTGGCATATGTGTTTGTCATGTGCAGCGGCCAGAAATTTTTCGGTTACTGGTACTTCCATTTTCTGGCCGCTGCACATGGCAAACACATATGCGAGTTGATATCAATCATTTTCTGTTAATCCTTTGATGACTACGAACGATCCGCTGATTTACAAAAAAAGTAAATCAACTGATCATTCATCTCTTGCTGGGCTGCCACGTGCATATTACTTAACACACATTTCACTTCACTTGAAATCTGGATTTAGATTGAATAATTACCCCAGACACAATACCTGCCAGATGGGAACCTTTCGTCAGGTAATCTGAGTGGTGCTACCACTTATTACACCTGTAATAAATTCAATAACTGAGCATCAAGTGAATGACGACAAATACACAAGCGTAGGTTTATACAAGAAAACGTGGATGACAACAATGGAGTAGTAATCATATTATCGACGCAATCTGAAATCCGAAAATGCTTTCACTGCATTGATATTTTTTTTAAACTATAACGATCAGGTGTGTTTCCAAATGACGACAACCGATGAGCTCGCCGTTCTTTTTGTCTGTTTGTTTAGGCTGAAGAAATTAATTAACATTTATAGATCACGGTTAACCAATCAGTGTTCAAAAATGGGTAAAACAAATATTGCCTCCAAGTTCATTTTGCTGTCCTTGCAGACGGTAGCCCAGTCTCTTGTCACGCTCAGTTGCATTGCGTATCATCCGGGTACTCACAGGGAAAAAACAATAACAAAGGCAACAACCAGTCCCAGGGAATGGCTTTAGATCTGTGCCCCTTTAAGGATCGAGTCCTATCCGGGATTCGAACCTCCGCTCTCAAGTGAGGCACCTAATCGCCAGCACACAAAGTCGGCGATCTAACCTACTCAGCCACCGAGGCTTCCACAAAAACAGAGATCTGTTAATTGGTAGTTTAGATCACATACTTTGTGAACTCCTCTAACAAGTGTAAATTGGCATGGCTCCCATAGCCAAAAGCTATGACTACACAATGCCATTTAGAAAGGGTGAAAAGTTGTGAAGCAGTTAAAACATGTGTTGCATTTTTTATTGGCCTTTTCACCAAATGTGTGGGTCGTTTTGGCACAGGTCAGTTTTAACCTGATTCCCCTGCAAATAACAGCTCCCTAGTTTACTATAATTATGCTATAGCGAAGGCTAAACTAACTTTATTTCTCAGAGATGGAAGCTACTTGAATGTATACGAACAGAGCAGCCAAAGATAAAAAATGAAATCATGTCAATATACGAAAATAGAAATTTTACCAATACAAAAACAGAAATTTTATGAATGCTAAAAATCGCCATAGATATGTGTACACTACTCACACACATAGGTCCCAAAGAGGGACAGGTCAGCCGAAATTGCTAAGGCAGAAGGCGACCTCTTAAACACTTAATGCAACATCACTTGCAATCAAGACTGTTACAGCGCCTGTGAGGGGTATTAAGTGAGAGAAAACAGGTTGAAAAATCCAGCTTGCTTTGGTATGTGACACTTGCCGTGGCTGTACCCACAGGATCTGTGGGACGGAAATAATGAGAGAGCAATATTTGCTAGTTGTAGCAAGTGAAGAAGAATTTTCATTTGTCTGTCCGCCATGTTTGGTGATATAGAACTGTGAAAAAAGTCACCATATGTTTCAGTGATTTTCACAATACGTTTCAGTAATGGTTAAATATGTTTCAGTGCTTGTCACCATATGTTTCAGTGATTTTCACAATATATTTCAGTAATTGTTGAATATGTTTCAGTGCTTGTCACCATATGTTTCAGTGATTTTCACAATATGTTTCAGTGCTTGTCACCATATGTTTCAGTGATTTTCTCAATACATTTCAGTAACTGTCACCACGTTTCAGTGATTTTCACCACGTTTCAGTAACTGTCACTACATGTTTCAGTGATTTTCACAATATGTTTCAGTGATTTTCACCACATGTTTCAGTGATTTTCACAAAATGTTTCAGTAACTGTCACCACATGTTTCAGCAGACCTGATAAATGAACCATGTATTCCAGGTTCATCATTTACAAGTTGCCGGAGCTGAGGTCCAACAAGTCGAACCCGATGCTCCGAGATGGCTACGGCCACTTCTACATGGATGTGCTCAATCCGTCATGGCAGCTGTCCAAAATGTCGATGAATTCTACCAACCACGCTGTCTATTACACGCTACAGGCCATCTACGAGTCCAAGCCGGTGAGATTCACTCCCTCCTTCCTCTGTCTATCATTTTCACATTTTCTGTCGGTAGATTGAAAATGATTAATTAAGATCCCCAAGAAAATTAATTTGCCGCATACTGTTTGTCGTAGAGTCTGTTTATTTTGTTCATGTGAGGCTTTCTTGTTTTTGTACAGGAATTCACATTTATCATTTGTTTAATACAGTTTTCAGTCTGCTGGGTTCCATTTGGGATAGAGCTTTGTTTATATAGTTTTCAGTCTGCTAGGCCTTTTCCAGGTCAAATTTCTACCCAAAATCATAATGCCTGTTTCTATGTTCTTGTCTTGGGCTCATGAGACCTAATATTCTTTTCCCATCATGCCAGGGGCGGTGGGGTAGTCTAGTTAAAGCATTCACTCGTCATGCAGAAGACCCGGGTTCGATTCCCGACATGGGTACAATGTGTGAAGTCCATTTCTGGTGTCCCCCGCCAAGATATTGTTGGAATATTGCTAAAACGGTGTAAAACAATACACACTCACTCCGATCCTCCCAAGAGGGATGGTTTAAATGCCCGCCTTTCGGTGTCATTGGCTAGCTAAACGCTACTTCGAACACGTTTGTTTTTGTTCTCCGCCCACCCACCACCTTTTCTGTTCAATATATTCAAGTTGTATGTCCCGGTGGGGAGTTGGCTAAGCACAAGTTACATTCTACGAGCGACTTAGTATTTTCTTTAAATTTTATGACTGAGCTAATTTGGATTTAAGCCATTCCAGTATACACTTTCTTATTGTGTTACTTTTGTGCTTTTCATTGTACCTGGTCTGCATATTTTACCTACTTCGGCCAAATAAATCTTGTCATTTTAGTCCCGTTGGGGTTCTTAATTAACAATGTTAAGAGTATTTTAGTGCATGATGTATAGCCTCTGGCCACTTCTATCCTATTAGGAGAATAATTTAGGGCTTCTCAGAAGTACATATACATACGTATCACTGTAAGAATACTACATTTCTAAATTATCAACAGTGTAAGGGTAAGTGGGTTGGGGAATTCCAGGATTAGATCTTATCGTTCATGCCTTGCGGGTGGATGGTTTTGAGATCAAATATCCATTAAAGTTCAATGGCCCGGCGCCTGGCCGTGCTCTGAGCTGACTCAGGGTCTGTTTTGAGCTGTTGTATTATTTGATAGTGTAGGTCTCTGGTTGAGTGTCCTACGGAATTGAAGTGTTTAGCGACAGGTTTGTCCCTTTGGTGGCAATTAGCTCCACCGGTCCACCGGTCCACCCCTGCCGATAGACTACCCCGGTACTGCATCTGGAACACAAAATGTATATAAGGAGTTCCCCCACCCCATATACAACAGTCTGATGAGAGCATACCCGCTCGGAACTAGTCACTTAGATTGCTCTTCGGTTTTAGCCCCAAACCCTTTATTATATCAACAGTGTAAGCAGTTATTTTGCCAAATAAACCAACCAATCCAAACATATTCTTGACAAATAATATGCAAGATATTTAGCTACACAAATTTTATTTTGACTTTGTTAAAAATCTGCGTGGCATAAAATGAGAAAAATGTGGCCTTAAGCTGAAATAATGGTGACTGCTGTTAGCGTATATATTTGCAGTGCAGGGGCACAAGGTCTGCTTTGTATGGAATATCCCAGAGACAAGGTGTACATTCTGTAGAATATCCCTGGGACTGACGGATATTATGTTGACTGTCCCTGATAATGGGTTAGTCTGTGACAAACATTAAAACAATAGGATTTCACCCCAAGATGTTAAAACGTAGACATGGTTTATACTTAGACACGTTTTTTACATGGACATGGTTGTTGGTCTGTTGTAGACTGATGACTTCATGTACCTGATGTACAATGACGATGACCCCCACGACCAGGAGTCCCTCAACCACGGCCACACGAAGGGTAGGTAGCCGTCACATGTCTCTCTATGGCCACACGAACATCATGGACACTGTTGACATAGGAACAATAGTTTCTACTGTTACGAACATTATAGACACTGTTGATGTAGGAACAATAGTTTCTACCCTTAGTAACATTATAGACACTGTTGATATAGGAACAATAGTTTCTACTGTTACGAACATTATAGACACTGTTGATGTAGGAACAATAGTTTCTACCGTTAGTAACATTATAGACACTGTTGATATAGGAACAATAGTTTCTACTGTCACTAACATTATAGACACTGTTGATATAGGAACAATAGTTTCTACCGTTAGTAACATTATAGACACTGTTGATATAGGAACAATAGTTTCTACCCTTAGTAACATTATAGACACTGTTGATATAGGAACAATAGTTTCTACTGTTACTAACATTATAGACACTGTTGATATAGGAACAATAGTTTCTACCGTTACTAACATTATAGACACTGTTGATGTAGGAACAATAGTTTCTACCGTTAGTAACATTATAGACACTGTTGATATAGGAACAATAGTTTCTACTGTTACTAGCATTATAGACACTGTTGATATAGGAACAATAGTTTCTACCGTTACTAACATTATAGACACTGTTGATATAGGAACAATAGTTTCTACCATCACTAACATTATAGACACTGTTGATGTAGGAACGATAGTTTCTACCGTTAGTAACATTATAGACACTGTTGATATAGGAACAATAGTTTCTACTGTTACTAACATTATAGACACTGTTGATGTAGGAACAATAGTTTCTACCATCACTAACATTATAGACACTGTTGATGTAGGAACAATAGTTTCTACTGTTACTAACATTGTAGACACTGTTGATGTAGGAACAATAGTTTCTACCGTTAGTAACATTATAGACACTGTTGATATAGGAACAATAGTTTCTACCATCACTAACATTATAGACACTGTTGATATAGGGACAATAGTTTCTACTGTCACTAACATTGTAGACACTGTTGATGTAGGAACAATAGTTTCTACTGTCACTAACATTATAGACACTGTTGATGTAGGAACAATAGTTTCTACCGTTACTAACATTGTAGACACTGTTGATATAGGAACAATAGTTTCTACTGTCACTAACATTATAGACACTGTTGATGTAGGAACAATAGTTTCTACCATTACTAACATTATAGACACTGTTGATGTAGGAACAATAGTTTCTACCATTAGTAACATTATAGACACTGTTGATGTAGGAACAATAGTTTCTACCGTTAGTAACATTATAGACACTGTTGATGTAGGTACAATAGTTTCTACTGTCACTAACATTATAGACACTGTTGATAGAGGAACAATAGTTTCTACCATTACTAGTATGTGATGTCTCTCAATCGTCCATCAGAGTAGGAGTGGGAGGTAGGAATGGCCCAGTAGTTTACAGTGCCACAGAGTTACATCCCTTAGCCATGCCAGGATCAATGTGTCATGGGTTTGAATACACCTGAATACACCTCAGATACACATTTGTCAGCAAGGTATTAGTGCTCATGGGTTTCACCAAAGTGGTAAACATCTAGGCACGGTTTCATTCAGGGCTTTCATCCCACATCAAGCAGACACGACGAGATGTAATAGAAATACAAAACAAGTAAAAACAAACTGTCAAGAGACTAAGCAGGGACTTTTGGACCAGGTTCAAGTTTCTGAACATACTTGCTCTGCTTATTTTAATTGGAGTGATTGGGTAGCCGCCTGGTTAAAGTGTTTGTTCTTAACCCTGACTGCCCGAGTTTGAATCCCTACATGCTACAATGAGTAACGCCCTTTTCTTGTGTCCCTTGAGTGTGGCTGGAATATTGCTCAAAGTGTCCACTAACCCTATTCACTCACTCGATCCTAAAAGGAATATGTATGTTTGACTGTTGAAGTGTTTTTCCTTCCAGGTGTCGTGGCGTTTGATAACAAGACTGGCTACTGGTTGGTTCACAGCACCCCGCAGTTCCCACGCTTCAAGAACGAGAGCTACACGTGGCCCCACAATGCCCTGAGCTATGGACAGAGCTTCCTGTGCGTGTCCTACAGTTACTCCCAGCTCAACGCTATCGGTGAGACATTTCTGAACCTTTTAGAGTTATTCTTGAGGAACCATCTGAAGTGAGACTGGATTGTTAATAGGGCCATGTATTGGACAAGAATTTGTTTTGGGAGCTGAAGTGTTGGACAGTGATTGACACTGATTGTACATACAGATCCTATTTTCTACATACTAAAGTAAATAGTACTCAACGTGGTCACGGGGCGGTCAGGTAGCCTAGTGGTTAAAGCGTTTGCTCGTCACGCCGAAGACCCGGGTTTGAATCCTGACATGGGTACAATGAGTGAAGCCCATTTCTGGTGTCCCCCGCCGTGATATTGCTGGAATAAAAGCGGCGTAAAACAAAAACTCACTCACTCACTCACTCACTCACTCACTCACTCACTCACTCAACATGGTCACACCCGTAAAGATCCAGGTTAGAATAGGTCTTTATTAACCCATGCTTGTCGTAAGAGGCGACTATTGGGATTGGGTGGTCAGATTCGCTGACTTGGTTGATGCATGTCATCGTATCCCAATTGTGTGGATCAATGCTCATGATGTCAATCACTGGATTGACTGGTCCAGACTTGATTATTTATCGACCGCCGTCATATAAATTCCTGAGTTTGGCTTAAAACATCAACAGCATGATTAGTATTATTATGACATCACTATTATGATGTCACCTACAATTGTTTTTGGACGGTGCGGTAGTCTGGTGATCAAGGTTCCCGCCTCATCCCAAGGGCCAACATTTGATTCCAATGGGTCCCTGTCATAATGTTTGTGATTGTTAAAGGGGGTGGTCGGATAGCCTAGTGGTTAAAGCGTTCGCTCGTCACGTCGAAGACCTGGGTTCGATTCCTCGATTCACTCTGGTAAGTTTTCCTTCAAGTGGTCAAGTTGTTTGTGTGACATCTCTGCCCACAGCCAAGCAGCTGTTCTTCAACTACATCCGGCTGTATGACCACTTCACCCCAGACTCCTTCCTGAACAACAACCCGGACCTGATGTCGGTGGTCAAGAACACACGGCTGGAGACGCCTCCGTGGTCAAACAAGGTCACCCTGTCATCCTTGGCAGGAACCAAGTTCACCAGCTTTGCCAAGTTCTCAAACTTCCATGCAGGTAGGAACTACATAGCTTATCCATCGATCATTGGAAGATTTACACGATTTTGTCAAGTTTTGATAGTATGTTCTTCTGCATCAATACCACATTTGAAACAAAACTTCAAAGACTTCAAGTTGTCAACCGATCTCAAGGGGTATATGGTGTGATGTACCCTGTGTGTGAGCCTATGTACCCCGAGCCGTCAGGTGTGATGTACCCTGTGTGTGAGCCTATGTACCCCGAGCCGTCAGGTGTGATGTACCTTGTGTGTGAGGCTATGTACCCCGAGCTGTCAGGTGTGATGTACCTTGTGTGTGAGCCTATGTACCCCAAGCCGTGAGGTGTGATGTTTCCTGTGTGTGAGGCTATGTACCCCGAGCCGTCAGGTGTGATGTACCCTGTGTGTGAGCCTATGTACCCCGAGCCGTCAGGTGTGATGTACCTTGTGTGTGAGCCTATGTACCCCGAGCCGTGAGGTGTGATGTACCCTGTGTGTGAGCCTATGTACCCCGAGCCGTCAGGTGTGATGTACCTTGTGTGTGAGCCTATGTACCCCGAGCCGTCAGGTGTGATGTACCTTGTGTGTGAGCCTATGTACCCCAAGCCATCAGGATCACACACAGGGTACATCACACCATATACCCTTTGAGATTGGCACACAGCGAGTTTATCTCACCAACATTTATTTTTAGGACCTGGAATATAGGTTTCGCCGAGTAAAACACTTTTGATTCAGATGTTTTGACAGCTAGCAGACGATGCAAACCGAATTACTTCCCTTCACGCAATGCATTCGGATAAACATCAGTTCATTTCACCTGTACGATACTAATGCGAGATAAGCAAGTTTCCCAAGATATGTTCCGATTGATTTCTCAGCGGGGTATATGAGCAGGCTATATGGAAAATAATTGCCCGTTCCTTAACCAATCAGAAGCCTGTATATTAATGTTTGGTGAGATAATCTTGATAAGGTGATGATAATAATATACAGCATATTTCTATGCATTACCATAATTGGAATCTTCCTGAGGCAAGGGAGATAACTGACTATGAAAGTCCAGTTTCCACCCATGCTGAACTAGGCTGGTATTATGGAGTTGTATTTTGGCTGGACTAATGAGCCTATTCATAGTCCAATCAAAATCACATAACGAAATCGACAACCAGTTCGTAAACTGCGGTGCAGAATTTGGTCGATTGCAGGATTTGCAAAGCATGTGTACCGCCAACTAGGCGTCTCACATGATTTGATGCACTTCGCGAAGTAAGAACCGTTTTATCACAATATAGATTTTGATTATTGATTGGATTATCTTGACTGGGCTCTGACCTTGTGGCTCCCAGCTTGCAGAGTGACTTGATGATGGAGACATGTACGTGTGTGTGTGTTGTCAGATCTGTACGAAGACCTTGTGACAGAGACATGTACGTGTGTGTGTGTGTGTGTGTGTGTGTGTGTGTGTGTTGTCAGATCTGTACGAAGACCTTGTGGCTCCCAGTCTGCAGAGTGACTTGATGATGGAGACATGTACGTGTGTGTGTGTTGTCAGATCTGTAGGAAGACCTTGTGACAGAGACATGTATGTGTGTGTGTGTGTGTGTGTGTGTTGTCAGATCTGTACGAAGACCTTGTGGCTCCCAGTCTGCAGAGTGACTTGATGATGGAGACATGTACATGTGTGTGTGTTGTCAGATCTGTACGAAGACCTTGTGGCTCCCAGCCTGCAGAGTGACTTGATGACGGAGACATGGCAGAACAGTGGCAGCAGGATGAACTCCAGCTGTGCCGGCAAGTTTAAGGTAGGGTACCAGGTAGTCTGGGCTTCAACTCAAGGCTTAGAAAAAACTACTACTGTAGACCGCCTCAATGGTCGAGTGGTGGAGTGTCTGCCTGGAGAGCAGAAGGTCGGGGTTCTATCCCTGGCCGCAGCATACCAAGAGACGTTAAAAGATGGTACTACTTGTTACCCTGCCTGACACTCACCATTAATGGGCTGAACAAGGACTGCTCAGCTCGGAGTCAGTATACTGTGCCTGAGTGTGTTGTAAAAGACGATGTGATGTTTTCTGTGTGTGTACATGTGATCTGATGTTATGTTGCAGGTGTATAACGCGAAGTCTGACATGTTGCCGGGGGGAATCGTGTTCAAGGAGACGATGTGATGTTTTCTGTCTGTGTAGATGTTGTGGTCTGATGTTACGTTGCAGGTGTATAACGCGAAGTCTGACATGTTGCCGGGGGGAATCGTGTTCAAGGAGACGATGTGATGTTTTCTGTGTGTGTAGATGTTGTGATCTGATGTTACATTGCAGGTGTATAACGCGAAGTCTGACGTGTTGCCGGGGGGAATCGTGTTCAAGGAGACGATGTGATGTTTTCTGTGTGTGTACATGTGATCTGATGTTATGTTGCAGGTGTATAACGCGAAGTCTGACGTGTTGCCGGGGGGAATCGTGTTCAAGGAGACGATGTGATGTTTTCTGTGTGTGTAGATGTTGTGATCTGATGTTACATTGCAGGTGTATAACGCGAAGTCTGACGTGTTGCCGGGGGGAATCGTGTTCAAGGAGACGATGTGATGTTTTCTGTGTGTGTAGATGTTGTGGTCTGATGTTACGTTGCAGGTGTATAACGCGAAGTCTGACGTGTTGCGGGGGGGAATCGTGTTCAAGGAGACGATGTGATGTTTTCTGTGTGTGTAGATGTTGTGATCTGATGTTATGTTGCAGGTGTATAACGTGAAGTCCATCGTGCTGCCGGAGGGGATCGTGTTCAAGGAGACCAAGGACCACTCCAAGTGGGCCATCAGTCAGAACGGGACCAACTGGGTCTGTATCGGGGACATCAACAGAGATGTAAGTAACCATGGCAACATACATGCTTCCAGAGGCAAGGGAGATAACTGACTATTAAAGTCCAGTTTCCACCCTTGCCAAACCAGACTGGAATTCCCAGGCTCGATTGTAGCGCCACCAGTGACTGTTAAGAATGATATCTGTTCTAAGTTCCTCCTTTTGACCAATCTATCGTATCACTTGCATTTGTGTCAAACAAAATGGCGGCGCCTAGACAAGACAATCGGCTCGATAATCCAGATCTATACTGTAATAAAATAGGTCTTACCCCGCGAAGTGCATCAAATTATGTCAGCACCTTGATTAAAAACATGAAAGACAAAATATCAGTTGGCGGTATTTTTGCTTTGCAAACAGTCAACTGAAATCTGTACATTGAAATCCAATTTGTTCACATTATTTTGATTGGACGATGCATAGACTTGTTAGTCCAGCCAAAATGTAACTCCGTGTTACCAGCCTAGTTCAGCAGAGGTGGAAACTGGACTTTTATAGTCAGTAAACGCCCTTGCCTCGGGAAGTTGGACTGGTCAAAATGATCAGGAGTTGTTTAGAAATATTCAGCCTGTGATCTTGTGGTTCGTTCAGTCCCCGGCCGTGTCATACCAAAAGACGTTCATGGATGGGACTTGTTGTTACCCTGCCTGGCAATTGGCAGTAAGGGGCTGAAACAAAGATTGGTTCAGAGTCAGTATTCAGTGTCTGAGTGGGGTATTCTTGTAAAACTGCGGCAGTCAGTGGACTAGCACTATAAAATCGGCATTAGACCAAACTAATAAAAGCAGCCACACACAGACACGTGCATGCACGTTGCTATATAAGTGCAATAATCTTGGATGCGACGTTAAACCCAATTTCACCTCACCTTTAGAAATTTTCAAAATGGCTGACATGGCAACAGTGTGTTTGAGGTTGGATAAGGGTTCTGCTTGTTCATGATCACTGTCCTTTGTCTCATCATGGCTTTGATCGAAGTTGTAAACAAACGTGTTAAATATCCACATGACCACCAGTGCGAGGCAGAATGAATTGTAACACCCTTGACTAGAAGCCTATCTGGGGGCGGTCAGGTAGCCTAGAGGTTAAAGCGTTCGCTTGTCACGTCAAAGACCCGGGTTCGATTCCCGACATGGGTACAATGTGTGAAGCCCATTTCTGGTGTCCCCCGTCGTGATATTGCTTGAATATTGCTAAAAGCGGCGTAAAACCAAACTCACTCACTCACTAGAAGCCTATCGGGGATCTACAGCTGAGCCCGTGATTCTGTTTTCAGCTCAGCCAGGAGAAGCGGGCAGGAGGGACAGTGTGCCTCCAGAACTCCAAAGTGTGGACAAACTTCAACCTGGCTGTCAACAGCATTGAGTCCTGTCCACTCAAAGGGCACTGATAGGCCTGCAGGGCAGAGGGTTACAGGTGTTGACTTCTTTTGTCTTTTATATGCAATGTTTTGGTACAGATGCAGGCACTTGCGTGATGAAGGTATTAGCATCTGTACCAAAACGAAGTTAAAATTCAGAATTCAACCTTAATTTCATTGACACTTCAGCTTCCAGATGACACTTCAAGATATTATAGCTAAAATGGCTAGAATTATCATTAAACCGCATGTTATCAGAAATAAGCAGGCCAATGTAACTTGATAATTCCCTCATATTGCTTGTCAACAGGCCATTATCAAGCCCATTGTTAGGTGACGTCATAGGGATAGAGAAGGTCATCTGGTTTGTTTTCTGACCTTCCAAGTGGGTCAGTGAAAATCACATTGATTGCAGTAAATGCTTCAAAAGCAATGTTGTTTATGTTTTTGGACAACTAATTCTATCCATTTTAGCTATAATAACGGTAACGTTATTTTTCAGGGCATTATCATTTGCAGAAGCCCTCTGTCTTTTCAAGTTAATGGAAGACCTCAGGTTTCTGTAATGATAATGCCCTGAAAAATAGCATTACACTTATAGTAGTACAATACTTGACAATCTGTTCAGGCACTATGGAACTCAGCTCAAACTTAGTCGTAATGCCATCAGCAGTTTTCAGTTCTAGGCTGGGGTCTCTGGTGTGTCTAGCTGCAATTACTGTGCAGAGTTGCATCACTAGGCCTACCAGAAACCTATGAATGTGGGTCCGGATCCAGATCGGCCCTGCTTATGGTTCTAGGTTTGTTCGCACCATCCACATGCCAGTGCCACCTGCTGGGCTGCACCGAGGTGACACCCACCCTTCAGTCTTCTACAGACAGACGTAATTCTTATCTCAGGGTCTGCTGCTGGTGGCTGTACAGTGGCTCTGTACACAGGAGCAGGGATTTACATGGTAGACCATGAACCTCAGAATCAGGCTAAGGCCAGGAGAAGTTGAATACTAAATTTTTGTCTCTTCCCACTTCATGACCTGCCCCAATGTTTACATATTTGCTGATGAAGAAAATGGTATCTTCACTTCTTTCCCTGTTTGATAATACCCATAAGTCCAGGCAAAATAGATTTTTACTTGGAACAAATTGCTACAGTGTTTATTTCACCACAGTGCTTTTCTGTTTTGATGAAAAAAAAGGGTGTGTTGTATTGCAAAATAGCCATATTGTGTTTCTAAAATGATTTTCACAACGATTGAACCTTTTTGACTATTGACAAATCTACAAAAATTCAAAATGGCCGACAAATTTCCTGAATGTGTTTGGACTGTTGAATCTTTTAACTCTATTAACTAAATTCTGTTTGCAGTTTGTTCCTAGTTTGCCTGGACTACATCATCTTCCTGAGGCAAGGGAATTAACTGACTTTAAAAGTCCAGTTTCCACCCTTGCCGAACTAGGCTGGAATTCCTGGTCTCACGAGTTATGTCCCTTCTATGCCTCTCCTATGGACCAATCAAATTCCACCACTAGTATCACTTTCATTTGCTTAAAACAAAATGGCTCCGCCATGTCAAGACGATCTGAGTGACAATCAAAATCTATATTGTGATAAAACAAGTCTTACATCGCGAAGTGCATCAAATCACATGTGCATCTTGATTAAAAACATGAAAAGATTCAGAAATAACTGTTGACAAGTTTGCGGTCACATGCTTTGCAAATCCTGCAATCGACCGAACTCTGCATGACAGTTTACGAACCAGATTTTGATTTTGTCACGCAATTTTGATTGGACTATGCACAAATTCGTCAGTCCAGCCAAAATGTAACTCCATAATACCAGCCTAGTTCGGCAAGGGTGGAAACTGGACTTTTATGGTCAGTTAATTCCCTTGCCTCAGGAAGATGGGACTACATATACATATAAAGCATGCATGCGACATGGAAATCAGATCTGTGGACAAATGTGGTGAACAATTTGTCCCAACAATGCTGAAGACTGTAATTCTCAAAACTGGTATGAAAATCTGAAACTATCTTTGTTGTGGCTGTTACAGGGTTTATACTCACCGTGACAGGAGATCTGAACGTACACAAGAAAATACATACTGTCACGTAATGTAATAGTAATGGGTGCTTATTCAAATGACTAACAGACTGGTTTAGAAATAGGTCAGTGGGTGTGTATTTGACCAGAGCGTTTAATATGACAAATATGGTATTTAGCGCGTAGCACAGGTTGATCGTGTGCTTGTTTCTTCATTCCTAGATCTTTCTAGATCTCCAATTCTTACTCAAAAGAATCTTTTTATTATGTGATGGTGGTCAATGGCCGACATGGGGAGGGTGGTCAGTGGCAGACATGGGAGGGTGGTCAGTGGCAGACACAGGGAGGGTGATCAGTGGCAGCCGCAGGGGGAGGGTGGTCAGTGGCAGACACAGGGGGAGGGTGGTGGCAGACACAGGGGGAGGGTGGTCAGTGGCAGACACAGGGGGAGGGTGGTGGCAGACACAGGGGGAGGGTGGTCAGTGGCAGACACAGGGGGAGGGTGATCAGTGGCAGGCACAGGGGGAGGGTGGCCAGTGGCAGACCCAGGGGGAGGGTGGTGGCAGACCCAGGGGGAGGGTGATCAGTGGCAGACACGGGGGGAGGGTGGTGGCAGACACAGGGGGAGGGTGGTCAGTGGCAGACACAGGGGGAGGGTGGTGCAGACACAGGGGGAGGGTGGCCAGTGGCAGACCCAGGGGGAGGGTGACCAGTGGCAGTCCCAGGGGGAGGGTGGTGGCAGACACAGGGGGAGGGTGGTGGCAGACACAGGGGGAGGCAACCAGTGTTGCCACTGACATACCCATCTGCATTTTAAAATCCTTGATTAATTGGAATTTAGATTAGTGCATGTATGTTTATTAAGTTAGCCTCAATGGAAAACATTTGAGAATGTTAGTTTGTCCTCCAGTTGATCTTGTTGGAGTTGTCTTGCAACTTTCTGTGCAGAGTTGCAGTTCTAGTCGTGCCAGCATCAGTCTGGTTTATTGGCATGATCTATGTACCTCATTGCAAAGGAAAATGTACCTTTGCACAGTGAACCCTAACCATGAAAGATATTATTTTTAACATGTTTTTCTTTTGTAGCAATGACCATGAAAGTTCAGGATTGTCACATATTTTCATTCCAGATCCTTATATTTTTGTATATTTACTGTACATATTTCTTTTGTTTTTATTTCATTTATGTTGTTTGAGGATTTTAAATTGAAAAGAATGACCTGTTCTGGTATACATGGTATGTTTATAAACCAGATGTCTTTGAAATGAAACTTAAGCGTGTTGCTGCTACTTGTCCTTGGAACTCAAACATGTTTGGTAAAAGCAAGATTTTATATGGATGACAACTTCTTTATTCTATGATGATACGTTTCGGGAAGATCTTTATACTGTTGTCAAGCAAGAGGTGAGGCAAGGTGAAATGGGGTTTAACATCATGTCCAAGATTACTGCATGTTTATAACGATGTTTGTGTGTGTGGCTGCTTGTACCACTCCGGACTAATTGCAATTTATAGTGCGAGCCCACTGAGATACCATGCCGCAGTTTAACATGAATACCCCACTTAGTATACTGTATACTGACTCCGAGCCAACCAGGCCTTGTTTTAGCCCTTTAATGCCAAGCACCAGACACAGTAACAACAAGTACCATCTTTTAAAGTCTTTTGGTATGACGTGGCCTGAGGAACTTCTGCTCTCCAGGCAGACACTCTACCACTAGACCACAGAGGAGGACCCAATCTCCGGGCAGATGCTCTACCATTAGACCAAGGAGGTGGTCCCACTCTCTGGGCAGAGGCTTTACCACTAGACCACGGAGACGGTCCCACTCTCTGGGCAGAGGCTCTACCACAAGACCAGGGAGGCGGTCCCACTGTCTGGGCAGAGGCTCTACCGCTAGACCAAGGAGGCGGTCCCACTCTCTGGGCAGAGGCTTTACCACTAGACCACGGAGGCGGTCCCACTTTCTGGGCAGATACTCTACCACTAGACCAAGGAGGCGGTCACACTCTCTGGGCAGAGGTTCTACCGCAAGACCACCGAGGCGGTCATTCAAGCGACAGTTGCCTACTTGACAACAGTATAAGGATCTTTACTGAAACATTGCATCATAATAGAATAAGGAATCCATAAAAGATCTTGCCTTTTCTGTTTCTTAAACTTGTAAAAATGCCAATCAAATGGTTCAGATATGAGCTGCTACTCTCCTTCCGTACCTTTCCTTGGATAAGACAATGAGTTTTCACAGTAGTAATGGCAATCTGATTAAAATCAGATCATAGTTCTCGCCATCACTAAACAAAGATCTGAGGACATCCCATTACGGGTCACGTCAGAACGACCTTTCATCCGACCAATCAAAGCATCGCTTAACAGACCATGAAAGTGACAGTCGGAATGTGTTTTCTAATCATGCAACCCTGAAAACGTTAACACGGGGTTTTCCGAATGACAGTTACGGCCCCTACGACCGATTCTATTTCTCACTTCCGTGGGGTAAACGTTTGAACGGAGGAGGCGTTGCACAGTACGTGGGAAGCACTGCCATACAATCTCAACCATATATTAGACATTCAGGAATGTTTGTTCAGTTTTCAAAATTTTAATCAGGACTGGTTCAACATATTTTTCACGGGTAGTCTGAAATGAAGTCGCCAGTTAAACGAGTGCCGTAAAGCTTGAGAAAGCTGTTTTCTAATTGGCTGATGTCGACTTCTTGTTTGTCATTTCAGTGGTCGTTCTGACGTGACCCCAATGGGATGTCCTCAGATCTTTGTTTTGCGGCAGCAAGAACTTAGATCTGATTTTAATGAGATTGTAGTAATAGGTGACCCAATCAGCAACAGACACCAGAATACTAGCTCCTTCCCAGAATGTGACACTGACGTTACACCCCCGTTAACATCACGGTAGCTCTGCAATCGGCCATTGCTGTGTGGAGCTTGCTTAGAACATAGGAAAGGGAGGTAACTCCTATGCGTCTCTCATTTGTTTGACAGCTACAAATAGATGAAGACATTTTGTCAGACCAAAGGAAGGGATAATAATGATGTTTTTCAGGGATTAATATAGCATTGCAAACTTACCGCTCTTGGCATCGTCTTTATCTCCGGCACGCATTTGATGAACCTACACTACAAGCCCTGGATCCATTCACAAGGTTTCTGGGGCGGTGGGGTAGCCTAGTGGTTAAAGCGTTCGCTCGTCACGCCGAAGACCCGTGTTCGATTCCCGACATGGGTACAATGTGTGAAGCCCATTTCTGGTGTCCCCTGCCGCGATATTGATGGAATATTGCTAAAAGCGGCGTAAAACCATACTCACTCACTCACAAGGTTTCTGGGAAGGAGTTTGTGTTCTTGTTGGTTTGGTTGGTTGGTTGTTTTACACCGCACCCAGCAATATTACATCTATATGACGGCGGTCTGTAAATAACCGAGTCTGGACCAGACAATCCAGTGATTGATATTATGAGCATCGATCCCCGCAATTGTGATCGATGACATGCATCAACCAAGTCAGCGAGCCTGACCACTCGATCCTGTTAGTCGCATCTTACAATAAGCAACGTCACACATGTATATCAGATTCACATGTATAAAAGATTGGTGTAAAATACATTATTGCCAATTCATATAAAATTGTATTTAAAATTATTACAGCTGTGTAATATTTTCGTACAAGTTACATATATATTTAGATTTGTAGAATCGAGGGAGTGGTCACTGGGTTCAACAAAACGTGACAAACTTGGGGTAGGAATCTTATAAAACATGTAGACGTTATAGGAATGAATCTTATACCGTATTGTCCATGTTGACATTTTTTTTACAATCTAGACACACGTTTGAGAAACATGAACGGACATTCAGTGGCGAGGATCTTGCAAGAAACTTTATTTTTTACATCATCTTCGAGCATATTCCATGTGGAACTATGGATCTTCAGAACTGTTTATAGCAACATTTTATCTCATAGAGAAGAAACTTTGTATTTTAATAAAATATGTTCAAAGCCTTATACCTTTTGCTGTTTATTTGTTTGGCTCTGTCCGTTGAAACTGTTCACGGCAACCGATTCAACCACACACCTGGGACAGGACAGACCCCATGCTTCTTGAAGAGGCGGACAACCAGATGATCAGAATGGCTGCTAGGTATAGAGTTAGGGTTCAACGCCACCTCGAACAGTTTATCGATTATATACTCGCATGTGAGGTACATATCAGACGTCAACGCCAGAGAATAACCAGTAACGGTTATCCGCCCAAACATTCCATTGGGTGTAAAAAGGCAAAATAGCTGACTTGGATGATGCGTGTCATCGTATCCCGAATTGAGTAGACTGATGCTAATGATGTCTGGATTGTCTAGTCCACATTCAATTATTTACGCCTTCATATAGCTGGAATATTGCTGAGTCGCGTTAAACAAAGTCCAGAAACCTTGGGTTCGAGGACTAGCTCCTAATTGTTCGTTCGTGTGTTTGTTCATGCGGTCATCCACTGGTTTGTCAGTTCAGGCTCCACTTATTTTCACAGACCCCTCAGATCTTATCCCACTTCTGTAGAATCCCCCTGAAATTGTAGCAGGGCCTCGTTCCACAAAGTGATCGCGGCGCTACGACCGTGGAAGTCAATGTTGAAGTATGGATTGTTGTAGCGCTACGACCGTGGAAGTCAATGTTCAAGTAGGGATCGTTGTAGCGCTACGACCGTGGAGGTCAATGTTGAAGTATGGATCGTTGTAGCGCTACGACCGTGGAAGTCAATGTTCAAGTATGGATCGTTGTAGCGCTACGACCGTGGAAGTCAATGTTAAAGTATAGATCGTTGTAGCGCTACGACCGTGGAGGTCAATTTTGAAGTATGGATCCTTGTAGCGCTACGACCGTGGCAGTCAATGTTCAAGTATGGATCGTTGTAGCGCTACGACCGTGGCAGTCAATGTTCAGGTAGGGATCGTTGTAGCGCTACGACCGTGGCAGTCAATGTTCAAGTATGGATCGTTGTAGCGCTACGACCGGAATACGGCTATAATACGGCCTTCGACGAAGACGCGCTCAGAAGCAATGTCGAAACAAAGGCCTAAAACTGCAACTGTCCTCAATTAGAATAAAGGTCAACTTGTAAAACACAGGTGAGTATTAATATATGTCACATGAAAGCAGGACAACCTGGATATGCCAGGCGCATATGATAGGGCGGTCGGGTAGCCTTGTGGTTAAAGCGGTCGCTCGTCACGCCGAAGACCCGAGTTCGATTCCCGGCATAGGTACAATGTGTGAAGCTCATATCTGGTGTCCCCGTGCTGGAATATTGCTAGAAAAGGCGTAAAACCATACTCACTCACTCATATGATAGTTTGATATCCCCTCGTAACTGCACCTTGTCTCACTGTTTCTGGTCCTTTCTGATAACTTTTCTTAAGAAACTTTATATTTCTGTTTTTTATCTGTTTTCAAATGTTGATAAACGCACTCATGATATTTAGCATTTCAGTCGATGCCAAGATTATATTATTATCAAAACTATTTTTAATGTCAGATGCACAAAAGAAATATCAAAGTTGAATATATTTTGTTTCCCAATTTTCTATTTATAAGGTCAGATATGTAGATAGGAAGTAGAAAATAAATCCTAATACATTCGAAATTACCAGTTGAATATAGACTCAAAAGTTCCTTTCAACAAAAATGAATTGAATTCTGGAAATAGTATTCAGTCAGTCTTAAAAAATTTAAGAATTAAACAATGTTTTGTGTACCCACGGCACACCCAGTATGTCCAGTGAGGATTTATTTCTATGTAAAACATTGAGGATATTTTCCCAGCATTTCCGGTAACATCTTGCTTTTTTCAAGATCATTATTGAAGTGATGAGGTCTGACAGCCGTCCTCCAAAGTGGGTGTAAGGTACGGCACATAATGGAAAATGTAATACAATTATATGTTTTCAAAGTTGTCAATAAATGAGCCTCTGCAACAACTGTTCTCAATAATCTCAGAGTGTCAGTGTGCTTGTGTGCCCACCATATACCTGCCACTACAATTTAGACAATTGCTACAATATAGAGATATGTTATGCCTCAAAATGAGATTGACCAATCAGAGCGCAAAACTACTAACCCAATATGAGCCCGTCGGTAAAAATCCAAGATTTTTGTTACTGACCTAAAATCAGACTGTATATGGTCACTAAAGCGGCTGCGGCTCCTTTGGTGTGTGTTTGTTTGTTTGTTTGTTTGATGTTCAACACCGCACTCAGCAATATTCCAGCTGTATGACGGCGGTCTGTAAATAATTGAGTCTGGACCAGACTATCCAGTGATTTACATCATGAGCATCGATCCACACAATTGGGATCGATGACATGCATAAATCAAGCCAACGAGCCTGACCACCCGATCCCGTTAGTTGCCTTTTACGGCAAGCATGGGTTGTTGAAGACCTATTCTATCCCGGATCTTGAAGGGTCTCTCATTGAGGTGAGTTTGACTTCCGGTCGCCAAAGCAATACCGGAAGGACTCCAACACGAATATGGAAAACACATGTCATTAAGAAATAAACTGTAGTGTAATATAGTTAATAAAGTGTTTGTTGGTCACCATGAAGTAGGAACGCGATTGAAATGTATTATTTTATTGTGGTGTCATTAAACATAGCGCTCGTAAAATGATCACGTTTTCCACAAAGCTGTGATATCGGCATGCTGACAGAAGGAAGCGGTGTAAAATATAGGGGATTTATTCTGACAGGTTTTGAATAGTCAAAGGGAAAATACCTTTTTTCAAAGATATAGATCAAATGATGAAATTACATTTCATCATGATAAAGATCGCATAGTTTCACGAGAAACTGATTTGGTCGATATTTTTTCTGCTAAATATACTCGGATGGAAGTGAAAGTGAATAAATGTCGTTTTACGTGGCAGACAGCAATCCTGAAGCCATATCATGCCGCAATTTAAATAATCGAGTACTAGGCCAGGCAAACCAGTGGTTGATAGAAGGAGCATTGATCCACCCGTCCCGGTCACGATGACATAGATTGTAACCACCTTAGTAGTCGGGGCGGTCGTGTAGCCTAGTGGTTCAAGCGTTCGCTCGTCACGCCGAAGACCCGGATTCGATTCTCGACATGGGTACAATGTGTGAAACCCATTCCTGGTGTCCCCCGCCGTGATATTGCTGGAATGTTGCTAAAAGCGGCGTAAAACCATACTCACTCACACATTCATAGAACAAGCATAGCGTACTGGGGGACTACCGGTGTCCGATGAAGATATGACATGATTGTAAAACACAGAAACTCAACCCTTGTGAGGTCCAGAAAGACAAGAGAAATGCAGTGGCCAACATGGACGAGGGTAAAATGTGCCTCATGATCACGGAGGGCCATCTCAAAGCCTGGTCGCCTCAGAGTCAGTACACTGTGTCTGAGTGGGGGGATTCATGTTAATCTGCGGCTTGCACTAGAAAATCGGCATACGTTTGGGCTAGTACAAGCAGCCACGCACACACACACACACACACACACACACACACACACACACACACATGCATGCTCATCGCCATGTTAGGCAATAATCCTGAACGCGCCGTTAAAGCCCATTTCACCTCACCTCACCTCACCTCACCTCACCTCACCTCATGTCAAACCCAGACTCACCCACTCACTCACCCGTTATATTCACGATAGAGGTAATGGGGTAGCCTGGAGGTTAACATTTTAGCTCGATAGGAAAACCAGGGTTCGATTCCTCATATGTATACACTGTGTGTAGGCCATTCTAGGCGATGTGGTCTGCCTGGCACAGACCCAAATATATACAGGCGTCCGTGGACACTCATTCACCACGTCCTTATTTCTCAATAGCCCTTTTAGACTCAAAGTTTACAGCAAATTGGTCTTTTTTAATTTTTGGTGTTCTCTCTCAGTGTACCATTTATGGGTTCAGTTGATCAAGCAGAATTTGTTCAAACACTTTAATAACCTCGAATTGTGTTGCTTCTTGTATACCTAGTTCTTTCGTTTCCCTTTGTCTTGGCAAGGTGCCAAAATTCCACGACTTTTCCACGTAAATAATATTTTAGGAATGTCAATTCCGAGTGCTTAAAAATGTTGTTATGAACACCCAAAGGGGATTTTTTTCCCAATGCAATAAATACTGCAATATGATTTTACACTTTAAAAATATGCGGAGTTGCAGTTTGTGGTTTCCTATCAGCATTTAAACTCCCGATCGACATGGGAACGATTTTATGCCATGTGCTTTGTGGCCTGAAAGACGATTGAATTAACTTTCTCGTAGACACTTGTATTGATTGACTTTCTGCGGCGTTCATGTTGAATCCACGTGGGTGTGAGAAGCAGGTGGGTTCGGCCGAGTTACAACCAATCTCCAGATTCATGTATAGCAACAGTTAAAAGCTCTCTGCATGGACACCTGCACTAAATTAAAACAATTCCTTCTCCTGAGTCGCGAAAGTGACTCATCTTAAGCGGAAATTAACGCGATAGTGCTGCGATAGTGCCTCGATAGTGCTGCGACAGTGCTGTGATAGTGCTGCTATAGTGCTGTGATAGTGCTGCGATAGTGCCGCGACAGTGCTGTGATAGTGCTGCGATAGTGCCGCGACAGTGCTGTGATAGTGCTGCGATAGTGCTGCGACAGTTCCGCGATAGTGCTGCGACAGTGCAGGGATAGTGCCGCGACAGTGCAGGGATGGTGCTGCGACAGTGCAGGGATAGTGCTGCGACAGTACTGCGATAGTGCTGCGACAGTGCAGGGATAGTGTTGCGACAGTGCTGCGGTAATGCTGCGACAGTGCTGCGACAGTGCTGCGATTGTGCTGCGATAATGCTGCGACAGTGCAGGGATAGTGCTGCCATAGTGCCGCGACAGTGTAGGGATAGTGCTGCCATAGTGCTGCGACAGTGCAGGGATAGTGCTGCCATAGTGCCGCGACAGTGTAGGGATAGTGCTGCGACAGTGCTGCGACAGTGCCGCGATAGTGCTGCGATAGTGCTGCTACAGTGCTGCGATAGTGCTGCGATAGTGTAGGGATAGTGCCGCGATAGTGTAGGGATAGTGCCGCGATAGTGCTACGACAGTGCAACCCGTCTCTGTGCCCCTCACCTTGACACTCAGTATACCCTATCAATAGTTGAGAAGTATATAAAGCTATTTAGATATTGTTTTAAAGTAATAGTTGTAAGTGACAACTTGTTCCAACAATACGCTCTGACAGTTACGATCCAGTAAGAACCGACACTCATGTCACTGCGAGCGGTTATATTTGGCAGTGACCTTGGTCAATAACTTTAAATACTACATCTGCACGTACTTTTCTTTCAGTTCGTGCTTGTAATGTTCGGACCCTGCGGACGCTACTAAGTAGTCACCGGACTGGCATTCTTAAGTAAGGATGTTTGTCACTAAGAAAATGGATATTTCTTGAAACGCACACTTTGTAATTTAGTTATATTATCGGCGGAATGGCTTTTATAGGTATAAGCAAGCATCCGAGAATATCTTCCTCAATTAATCATCGCGATATGTCGTAATTGTCTTTCAAGCGAGAATTATAATTCTCCTTCCAAACTTAACAACATCATTGTACACACATCCGTCATCAAACAATGTCTGCCGTCACGTGCGACCTTCATTGTGGGCGATATCACAAATGACCTCTTTGATGACCAGGCGATACTAAGCGATAATCCGTCACCACGACACGACGACATGGGGGGACCACAACCCATTTTCTTTGAACAGAAAGTAAACACGTTTTGCAAGACGCTCGGCGACAAGACTCGCCTCATTTGTTCTAGATTCGAATACTGTGGGCGTACTTGGCCGACTGCAGTGTGTAATTCAATGTCAATGTTGTTTGACAGCATGGTCTGCAAGGTCTTCCAAACCTAGCTCTGCGGAGAGCAAGCCTAGTGGTTAAAGCGTTCACTCGTCTCGACAACGGCACGGGTTCTATTCCATACTGGGTATAATGTACAAAGCTCATTTCTGGTATCCCGGATGTGATTTAAAAATAATAATGAGTGCATTTATAATGCACCAGATTCCATTCACCAATTGGATGCTCATAGCGCTACACCATTATTACCCAAGTCAATGGATCAGTGAGCACTCGATTATCATTCTCAGCTTCCTGAGGAGCATACAACCCAAACTACAAAGTTAACAGCCACATTACCATCACATCCTACCGGGTGCCCACTCAATGCTGGGTGAACGGAGACACATATCGAACAAAGACAGTTCCCTAAGGAGACACCCCATGTGTTTCAGTGTGGGGCAGGACCGAAGCTCTAGAAACTCTCAGGAGCTGCTTAACGTGGTCACCCATTCAATTACTCACCGACACCGACCATCAGTGTGATCTTCCCGTAGACAGAATCTCGCACATACGTGTAATTTGATTGGACGACTGTTTTAGTGACTGTGTCATGCCATGGCAATCAAAACGAGGCTATGGTAGGGAATGAACCATGAGATGTATAATAATAGATCAGGTGAGGTGAGGTGAAATGGGGTTTAACGTCGAGTCCAAGATTATTGCACTTATGTAGCGACGTGCATGTACGTGTGTGTTTGTGTGGGTGCTTGTACTAGTCCGGACTATTTACTATTTATAGTGCTAGCTCACTGAGATACCATGCCGCAGATTAACATGAATACCCCACTCAGACACAGTATACTGACTCCGAGCCGACCAGTCCTTGTTTTAGCCCCTTAATGCCGAGCTCCAGACAGGGTAACAACAAGTACCATCTTTTAACGTCTTTTGGTATGACACGGCCGGGGATCGAACCCCGGACCTTCCGCACTCCGGGCGGACGCTCTACCACTAGACCACGGAGGCGGTCAATAATAGAACAGATATAGGCTGGACACTCGAGGATGTGCTTAAAGTGGCGCAAACACCAACTCGCCCACTCCTTTAAGATGGCAAGAACATTATAAGTTGTCAACCGATCTCGAGGGGTATATGGTGTGGCGTACCCTGTGTGTGTGAGCCTATGTACCCCGAGCCGTCAGGTGTGATGTACCCTGTGTGTGAGCCTATGTACCCTGAGCCGTCAGGTGTGATGTACCCTGTGTGTGAGCCTATGTACCCTGAGCCGTCAGGTGTGACGTACCCTGTGTGTGAGCCTATGTACCCTGAGCCGTCAGGTGTGATGTACCCTGTGTGTGAGCCTATGTACCCTGAGCCGTCAGGTGTGACGTACCCTGTGTGTGAGCCTATGTACCCTGAGCCGTCAGGTGTGACGTACCCTGTGTGTGAGCCTATGTACCCTGAGCCGTCAGGTGTGATGTACCTTGTGTGTGAGCCTATGTACCCTGAGCCGTCAGGTGTGACGTACCCTGTGTGTGAGCCTATGTACCCTGAGCCGTCAGGTGTGATGTACCCTGTGTGTGAGCCTATGTACCCTGAGCCGTCAGGTGTGATGTACCTTGTGTGTGAGGCTATGTACCCCGAACCGTCACCGAACTTATCTCACCGACATTCATTCATACAGACCCAGAATATATGTCCGAAGTTTCACCGAGCCATTTTAAAGCTCCAGATGAAGCAATCGAACTGAGTGACTTCCCTTTACCGAATGCATTCGAAATAAACATCGGTTCATTTCAGCTCAACGATACTTATGCTAGATAAGCAAATTACCTAAGGTGTGTTCCGATTGATTTGTCAGCGGGGTACATGGAAAATAATTGCCGGCGTCCTTAACCAATAAGAAGCTAGTATTGTAATGGAAGGTGAGATTAATATAAACGTCTCACAAACAAACTGAAAATACATGTGAATGAGAAATTTTCCCACTCAGATAGTTCTAAAGCATTTTAAAAATTCCCTATCTCGTTCTACATAGTGAAAGCACTAACAGTGAGCTGGGATTTGTGCTAAGGACAATTCTTTTTATATTTTTACCTATTTTTAACATCAACTACGATCGTCTGAAAAGAACAACATTATCCCAGCAAACTGAACGGCACAGAAATATACAGGAAGTATCAAGTTCGTCATTGTGTAAGGGAATCCCGGATACTCCAGACAGAAACTGTGTACTCTCACTATGTCAGGCAATAGATAGGGAGGTACCAAATCTATTACAATAGGGAGTCGGACAACTTGGTACTTGCTACAGCCGACCTCCTCCAAGCGAGGACTCTGCAGGGTTGCTGATGTTCTCAACATACTGCACATAGACTCGATGCAGTGGTTGTTCAGCTAACCTCTCCTTGAAATACTGAGTCTGGGCTGATTTGATATGGCACTTCGTTTGGTTGACGCTCATTTCTAAACCGTCCAGCAGTACAGAACCATGAACAAAGTCAACACTGACATTGAGATTATGTCCCACATCCTTGGCTCGTTTAAGAGGATCATCAGACAAATAAATATGTGCAAAGGTGCACAATGCAATTCTATCATGAAGAGCCCCCACGTTAATCAAAGCACGCCCTTCCATTGTAATTGGTAAATATAAGCGACTGTAGGAAGAGCGAGGTTGGTGGGATCTATTGTCTCACATGATTCTACTTGTGATGTTGCCAATATCCTGAAAATGCGAAAGGACGGGTACAACATAAGTATGTGTGGCTTTGACTTTATTGCGAAAGTTCAGCTCTGAACTCCAGATTTTCTTAAGCCTGCATTTGTACTCTGCCCGAAGTTTTCCCTTGATATGGGCATTCTGGAGTTTGTCCCTAATCTGCATCCCTAAGTACGTACAGGCCTGACCTTCCACGAGATGGTCAATAACTCCTCCTCCAAGTAAACTGACTGATCCTCTCAATGCTAATATTATTAGAAAAGGACCCGACAAGGAATCTGTTTTTTTAGAGTGGATTCTCCTTTGGCAAGAAGTTCGAGGTCTAATTATAATAAATCATTATTTATCCTACAAGTTATCATTATCTCAGAGTTTTTCTAATAAATGAATTCACTAGCTGCGCGTGGAGAGTAAATGATACAATTCAGGAGATTCATCAGGAGCGTTTTTAATATTGGACATCTTGTACGGAGTCTTTGTTAATCAAATTTGTTATGCCACTGGCGAGCCAAATTATCAAATAAACCTGCTGTGTTCTGACTGCAGACCTATGTTCCCAGTAGATTGGACGTTGCGTAACTGAATTTAGAACCGAACGAGCAGCAAAATCTGGTGGGTAGATCTTAGCAATACGTTGTAGTCGGCGGTATTGTCACATTCGGTGAAAATCCAGCGCATTTTGATTACAACAGGACTATGGGTTTAGAAAGATTAATGGGCGTAAATCCGCCCGTTATATTACAACCTCCGTAGTGTTGACACATTCTGAAATATGGATGACTGTGTTGTATTCTGACTATTTTGAGATCCTGGGACAATGTCTCAAACTGGAATTTCAGGAACACAAACCTGGATTGGTACTGTTCGACTGAGTGTTTT